>NC_056625.2:20936768-20974924 GCF_002870075.4 Lactuca sativa | reverse complement strand
ACACCCCCCCCCCCCCCCCCCTTCGGTCTCTTTCAATCGGTACTGGTTCTATTTCACCCCCTTCGACCTCTTTCAATTAGTACCGGGTCTATTTCACCCCTACAGTTAAGCATACAATCATATCAACAAGAATCACAAAAACAACAACCACAAACCTATACATGCATATCATCAAATGTCACAAGGACAACTATCATCCTACAAACATAATATAATGGCCCGGAATTGGTGCCTTCGACCAACGAGTATAGTGAAGAGACTCACCTCAATCAGTCAATGAATAGATCCTACTCTCTCCTAGGTTGGTGGAGCCGAAGGCTCTCCTACTGAACATAACCAAACCAACCCTAATTAGGAAAAAGAAAATCTCCTACTTCGCCAGTCCCAAAACTAAACTAAGCTCTTAATTGGGAAAAGACCATTTTTCCCTTTCGAGTCCTCGACCCTCCACAGTTGACGAAAAGTCAATGGTCAAAGAAAAGTCAACGGTCAAACATTGGGGGGGGGGGGGGGGGTAGGCATTGTGTATTCTCTTCTACGCTGGGCGTAGAGCTCACTCAAACAAAATGTCGGGCAACTCATAAGCTATGTTCGGCGTAGCTTGGATTATACCCAGTGTAATGGGATAATAAGTTCTTTCCAAATTAATCTCTTAACTCGCTAAGGCAAATCATCAAGTGCTCAGATCTAATCCTAATGAACGTTCTGAATCATAAAGTTAATGACTTTATGCATATGCATGGCCCCTAACTTTCTAACCTCACTTAATGGACAAAATCCTTTGCATGGAAGAAAAGTAGTAGTCAAGAATCCATCTTTATGAATAAACAACCTCAGAAACAACAAAAACTAGTCTTCCTAAAGTCTAGAGTAACTTCTACTCACAAGACATAATGTTTTGGGAAAAAAATATTAAGAAAAACAAGATTTAATGAGATCTAACATAAAGATGAGCCAGATTCGAACTTTATACCTCCAGATGTTGATAAATGTGATAGAGACTATGGATCTACAAGGTTGGCTTCAATAACTCGTCAAGCTCAACTTTCTCTTTCTCCAAAGTATACAAAATCGTACCAAAAAGGCTAAAATATTGATCTAAGGAACTAGGGTTTCAATCTTTAAGCTCAATGGAATAGAAGCTAGTTGTAAGGGAGGCTTAGAGGGTATAAGGCCCTTTTAATATGGGTTATACCCTCAAATTTAGGGTTTGGGGTCTGAACGAGTACGCCAATCATAAACATTAGTACGCCCAACATACTGGATGAAACCCATGCCCCCCTTAAAAGGTTTACGCTTAGCGTTCCCATTGGCTACACCCCACGTAACGACTGAAATTGTAAGATTTTTATACATTTGAGCCAAAAATGAAATACCTAGAAACACAGGTGTTACAAATCTCCCACATTTGAATCAGACTTCATCCTTAAAGTTTGTTGCTGCAAATAACTCTGGGTAATGCTCTTTCATCTCATCATCAAGCTCCCATGTCCACTCTGAACCCTTGCGGTTCTGCCATTACACCGTCACCAAGCTGACAACCTTGTTACACAGAGTCTTCGTCTTCGTGTCGACGAACACGATCAGTCTATATATATATATATATATATATATATATATATATATATATATATATATATATATATATATATATATATATATATATATATATATATATATATATATATGTATATATATATATATGTATATATATATATATATATGTATATATATATATATATATATGTATATATATATATATATATATATATGTATATATATATATATATATATATATATATATATATATATATATATATATTAGGCGCTCATCCACACGAATGTCCTCCAAAGGAACCACTACAGAATCATCCACCAAGCACTTTCGAAGTTGAGAGACGTGAAAAGTGTTGTGGATCTAACTGAGCTCTTCGGGTAACATCAAACGGTAAAAAAACCCTGCCCACCCAGGCAATAACCTTGAAATGACCGATGTATTTGGGGCCTAACTTGCCCATCTTCTTGAATCAGATGACTCCTTTCTAAGGTGAGACCTTCAGGAGTACCATATCTATGACTTGAAACTCCAAATCAGATCGGCGCCTATCTGCATAGCTCTTTTATCGACTCTGTGCGGTCTACAGTCTCCCGCTATAACATCACAAAATCCAAGACCAAAAGTTTCATTTTTGATTTAATAAGTCATAAAATAGATTATTAAAAACATCGTTATGTTATCTCATATCATAAAAACCATAAGTTATATGTCTCAAAACAAGTCATAATAATGTTAGAGTACAAATCCCACGAACATCATAGTGCGGAAAATAGTGGTGTGATGTGCTGCAGTCATGCCGGCTCCTTTCCCTTCGAATAAGAAGTACCTGAAACCAAAATTGAAAACCGTAGGCACAAAGCTTAGTGAGTTCCCCCATCATACCACATGAAATATAATCACATAATGCCTAGCATATATGGGTGTTGGCCTCCCTTTCGGTCTCTTTCAACTGATAACTACCTAGCATATCTGGGTGCTGGCCTCCTCTTCGGTCTCTTTTAACCGGTAATTGCCTAGCATATTTGGGTGTTGGCCTCCCCTTCGGTCTCTTTCAACCGGTAACCGGTGACTATTTCACCCCTACCACTAGCACATAATACCCTAGCATATACATATAAATCATATACAACCTAGCATATCTAGGTGCTGGCCTCTGCTTCGGTCTCTTTCAACCGGTAACCAAGGACTATTTCACCCCCTACAACTATCACATAATAACATAACATACTAGCACATAAAGCATAACAGATAGTGTCATACCAGACAATTATCACAAAGGCAATCATCTCAACTATAATCAATTACTAGTGGGCCAACATTGGTGCCTTCGATCCATTTCTATTGGAAGGTAACTCACCTCGATAACTGGGAAATCGCTACAAAGGATCTTGTTCTGAAATCAACCCCCTCAGACTCCTACGCATAAGCATTTCCTTTAATTACCCTTTTCATACTCATAACCCCTTTAAGGGTCAACTTGATGGTTTTTATGCATAAGAACAATCCTATGTGCTCATACGGACCCTAATGCTTGGATCTAGGTTTCTCTATTGTACATGCATTGAATCCAAGACTTGCAAACCCTAATCTAGCATACATAATTCGAAAATTAACTTAGTACATTAGATCTAGATGTTTACCTCTTCAAAAATTGGCTTAGATCTTCTTCTCTTCTTCTCTTGAGCATAGAGTCACAATTGTAACTCCTCTAATGGATCACAAACACGTCAAGAAAGAAGGAAACTTTGAGAGAGGAGGGAGGATGCTAATTTTCGGCCCTATAGTTTCCCTTGGAATCAAGTGGCCGAAAATTGGGGTCTTGGGGTCATATTTATAGTCCTAGCTGCTAGGGTTTCAGTTTAAACCCTAATGGATAACTTAGCCACCAAGCAGCCCAAGGAACCTTCTAGAATAAGGCCCTTGGACGAAAATATGATGATCCTTCATCATAATTTAGTTCCCCCTTAGTCCATTAGGTTTCCTTAGCCCAAAACTCAACTATCATACATTTGACAGTTTATACCCCTTTATTTAATTAATCTCTTTTGGTCACCAAATTAATTCCTAATTAATTTATGACCAATACTAATTAAATAAACATGATTTCTCTTTTAATATATTAATCTTATAATATATTAATAAACCATAATACCCTCTCTCTTTCCTCAAATTACCTTGTCAAGTTGCTTCGGTGAAGGCAACCCAAAAGTACCATGCACAATCGGGTCAAGTACATACCAAATATAGTTACGGACTTAAACACTAATCCAACACTACTTTGTTCAAGGTCAAAGTCAAAGTCAACATCCTGGTCAAAGTCAACATCCTGGTTGACACAACTCACCGAGTTTATCCATCAACTCGTCAAGTTCCATGAATCAGGAACCCTGAATCACGATCCAACTCGTCGAATTCTCTCACAACTCGTTGACTTCCTCCTATCCATAGAATTGGAACTTCTCCAATCAACTCATTGAGTCATCCTTGAACTCGTCGAGTTTTCACCCTTTACAAACTCGGAATTCTTCGACCCAACTCGTCGAGTCCCTCTATGGACTTGATGAGTTCTTCACTTTGTTGAGCCATCTTAATAGATTAAGCTCTTTTCCCTCAGATCTAAGCCCCATACTTCATCCACATACCGAAAGTGTCCTTTAAAGGGTAAAGTTTCCAACTTTACCCATTAATAACCCTTCTTAATGGGTTTAGCTTAATCCCTAATTCTTTAAGGCCTAAATCTTGACCCAAAAGCCATAATACTTCACACTAAAGCATAACAACTGAGATCTAGGCCTTAGACACCATATGAATACGTAAAGTCCCTGACTTTCCCTCCATGCATGGCCTTTTGGAGCTTAAAAGGCCAAAATGACACCTTAAAGTTTTCATGGGGCTTCCATGGCCATAAAGTTTGCACCTTTATGTCATGAAACCCCTTCTAGAACCCAGATCTGAAAGAGTAATCACTTAGGACGTCCAAGTCTCAAAAGCTAGAAATCTTGGACCAAAAAACATGGAGAAATCACTCCAAAACTAGATCTAAACATTGAATAGACAAGATAGGAGCTTTATACCTCCAATGAAGCATAAATGGAGCTCAACTTTTGGATCTACTCTTCTCTTTCACTTCCTTGCTCCTTCTTCAAGTCTCTTCTACTTCAAAACCTCAAGAAAGCACCAAGAATGGCTCAAAACTCTCAAAAACGTATTAGGGTTTCGTGGCTAGGGTTTGGGGACGATGGAGGCTGTAAATGAGGATAGCCTTTAGAGGTTAAGGTGTTTAAATACGACGCTAAACCCTGAAAATTAGGGTTTTATTCTGGCATCCCTACTCGTTGAGTTGAGTCCCTCAAATCGTCGAGTAGACTTTAAGTTCTGCGTCCAAAATCCATTCCTACTCGACGAGTTTGGGGCCTCCAACTCATCAAGTCCCTGAAAAAAATGAATAAATCTTATTTAAAATACATACCAAGAACTGGGCGTTACACCCGCACACCTATTGGATCATCTCGGTAGTCCGGAGCACCACCTCCATACTACCCATGACTCCATGACCAACCTCACCCTAACAAATTAGGGTCCGACACTTCCTTGCGTAGAGCATCTTAAAAGGAGGTTGATCAATACTAGCATGATAGTTGTTGTTGTAAGAAAACTCAGCCAATGGGAGATATGTATCCCAACAACTGCCGAAATCCAACACACAGACCATAAGGATATCCTCCGAAGTCTACATAGTATGTTCACTCTGACCATTGTTCTGTGGATGAAAATTTGTGCTGAAGTGCAGACTAGTACCCAGTTCCGCATGAAATATCAACCAAAATATGGATGTAAAGCGTACATCCCGACCTGAGACTACTGATACCGGCACCCCATGTCGCGCCACAACCTCTTGAATAAAAATGTTTGCCAACTGCTTTGCAGAGATGCTCTCATAATTGGGAATAAAATGCATACTCTTGGTCAATCAATCCAAGATGACCCAAATCGAATCCACTCCCCGAGCTGTCCGTGGCAACTTCATGATGAAGTTCCTCGTGATCTTTTCCCATTTCCAAATGGGAATACCTAACAACTTCGTCTTACCATGAGGTCATTGATGCTCAGCCTTGACTATCCTGCAAGTCAATCACCTTTCCACATACCAAGCCACATCCTGCTTCATGCAGGGCTACTGATAATCAGGTCGGAGATCTTTGTGCATTTCCGTCGCACCTAGATGAATAGAAAATCTCAACTTATGTGCCTCCTCCATCAGTACTTGTCATGCACCACCCCAACATGGAACCCAAATCCACTGATGCAAGGTCAACAGTCCCTTACTATCGTAATCAAAAGAGGACGCCTGCCCCACAATGCGCTCATTCTTGCGGTGCTCCTCTTTCATGGCCTCGGCTTGAGCCTCGCGAATCCGCTCCAATAATGTAGTAATCACTATCATCCTCGAACATAGATCTCGAATAGGGGCGCTCTTCACCCTGTGACTGAGTGTGTTGGTAACCATGTTGGCCTTCCCGGGGTGATAAACGATCTCAAAATCATAATCCATCACTACATCCAACCACCTGTGCTGCCTCACATTCAGATTTGGCAAATCCGTCAAGTACCTCAAGCTCTTGTGATTTGTATAGATGTTACAACGGACCCCATATGGGTAATGTTGTGAAATCTTGAGCGTGAAAACCACCTCCCGCAACTTCAAATCATGAGTGGCATAGTGTAACGCTCGTAGATAAGGGCTAGTCAATTAAGAGACAATAAGTGTCAAAAACGACTTTTTGATAGAAGATTATTTAGAATGAATAGTCTTAATAAAAGTTGTAGTATATGTTACAAGGATTCCGGATATATAAAGAATGCTGAAATCCGAGTTATAATGAAGAAGTTATGACCTTTCGAAGTTTCGCGACAGATTCGGCACGACGTTGTACGACATAAATAGTGAATTTACAATAAAACAATTTTTAGCCTTAGCGAACAAAACGAAAGTTGTAGAATACATTAAACTGAGAGCGTGCATAAAAAGGAATGTCCAACTCTGACTTCGTATGGGGAAGTTATGATTTTTCTAAGTTTCAGCTTAGTAGTATGCAGCCCAAAACTCTATATTGAGATCAAGTGGTTTCTGGCCAGAACAATCTAAACGAGAATCAAAGGTCTTGTCGATAGTAGTTCAACGGTAAAAAGATAGACGAAAACGGACGCCAGATGAAGAAGTTATGAATTTCTAACGAAGTTTTCCTATCTCGGCCTACTAAAAATTATATAATAAAAATAAAGTCAAAATTAGCCGATGGAGTCGAAACGAGAGTTATAGAGCATAATCTCACCTATGCATGCATATAAAGAACGTCGAAAACGGAGCTCGTATGCCAAAGATATGAATTTATGAAGTTCGGGGAACGAACCCCAAACAATGTGTCAGAGTCACGACGTGAACATAGGGTTCATGATGTGAACTCACAGATGGCGTCTCCAGGAGCCTGACAGACCCAAGTTGCGATGACGCACCTGATGACGACTGAACTCACGACGTGAATATTTTAGATTCACGACGTGAATCTAGAAAACAGCCCTATAAATAGAAATCGAAGGGCAGCCGATTTTGGTTGCTAATTCCTTCACTCTCTCACTCCCTATACCCTCACTAGTTGTCTTGAAGTACCACCGAAGCCCTGGTATCAACCCGATACCTGATGCAAGTCCCAAAGCCCTAAAGATCCCGAGAAGAAAAGAGTTTCGAGCCAAAACTCGACCCGCGAGAAGCCCGATTTTTGGAAGATATCCCGGTTACATCAAAAGAATAGTACTTGAAAAGCCTTAGTGCTATCCGAGCATCGTCTAATCAAGTGAGTGTGTAGTCATTTTCATCTTACCCATAGATGTGAAGTATTTCCTATAGAATACGTGCTATGTGTCTGTCTGTCTGTGTGTGTGTGTGTATATATATATATATATATATATATGTTTTATTTGAGATGGATATTTGATGAATGTTTTATACAGGTTTGTCAATGATTTAAACTGTATATGTAATTTATATCTACGAATATATCGGGTAGAACACGGGTAGATGAAATAGTTGGTGTGTGATGAAAGATGAGTTTGAGGATGAGACGAAAGGTGATATAGATCATGAGATGAGGGTGACAGGTGAAAAATGAGTGAAACCTTTACCCAAACGATGGCCCCGTCATTCAGCAGAGTAGGGATGACAACCATGGACTATTCTAGACAGTCCAGTGGAACACTAGCAGGCTCGCAACTTGTAGGTGTTATGAACGAGATGTTCATTAGTGTACTCTAAAAACCCATTGACCTTATTACGAGAGGAGTCTCGGAAACGATACTGCCAATAAACGAGAAAAACCTTGGCAGCTATAGACTTAGTGCCTTATATAAGTACGATGGTAGCTATGGATTTAGTACTGTGTAGATGAACATTGGTAGCTATGGACTTAGTACCTTGGCAGCTATGGATTTAGTGCTTGTTGTATGAACCTCGGGTAGCAATGAACTTTGTGTCAATTCCTTAGGTCAATCCTTAGGAATGAACGAGTGGAGGATAATTGATTCTTTGGGTAAATTCTTAAGAATTAAATGAAGTAATTGGGATGGGTAATTGGGTTGATTATTTGATGATTGAATAAAATAATTATATTATTGTGTGTTGAAAACCCTATATGCTCACCAGGCTCCCAAGCCTCACCCACTCTGTTTTCTTTGTATTACAGGTAGTGGCACCAGTGCATAAGTTGGATGATTTATCAAGATATTTTGGATATAGACCAGTAGTTGTAAATAACTATTGTAAGGTCTATTTAGTACTGTTTATGCTTTTGGTCTGTGTCGGAATATGACATCCCGAGATTTTGTTATTTAATAAAAATACATTTCTTTAAGAAATGTTTTGATAAATTATTATCATATTTTCTTTGGGAACAAATTCCGCAACTCTTTTAATCAAAGTATTACTCTGATTTTATAAAATAAAGCATAAACAAATTGGTCTTTTCTGGCCGTGAAAATGGGGATGTCACAGTTGGTATCAGAGCATTAGTTTAAGCGAACTAGGAATTTGTAGGATTTCTAGACTTAAGCTTAGAATGCTAAGCAATGATGGTGAGGAGTGTGACTAATAAATTTAGGTAATGCACCTGAATAGACACGAGCACTAGCTTATTTAGGAAAATGCTTCACATGCTTTTATGTGCTAAATGGTTTGTGATATGCATTATGTGATCGGATCTATGGTTTGTTGCCAACCGGATCTGGAAACCTTACATGTTTAGGATTCTAAGCATATGACGATGACATTAGAACTAGCATGTAATCGTTTCCGAGTGATAAGGATGATTTAAATATCTATCATAAATGAGGATCTAAATTCACCTTATTCATTGTATAGATAAAAAATGGCATGAATAAGAAGCGGAGTTGGAAACACAAACGAAAATAGGAATCAACCACCTGTGGTTGAGCAAGTAGCTATGGTAGCAGCAGTACCTGAGCCAATGACAATGGCTGGGGTACATGCAATGATTCAAATGATTTTGGATTGTCAGATGGAGGAACTAGACGTCTGCTTCGGCAAAATCGTGAAGAAGTTACAATACTAGTTGAATACCCTGAGCTAAATGATGGGCAGTCAGAAGGAGGGAACTATAGTGGGACTGTTGGTCAAGCCAACCCACTGATAGATAGACGAAACAATCAGGATGGTGGAAATGATGGACACAGATGCAAGTACAAGGATTCCATGGCATCCAAACCGTTGTGTCTATCTGGAAGCCCGACACCAGTGGAAGTTATGGACTGGATCTCCGAGATTGAGAAAATGTTTGAGAGTTGCGAGTGTAGCAACAGACAGAAAACTGATCTCGTGATTCCTCTGTTAAAGTCTAGAGTGCTGAATTGGTGGAAGCTACTAGCTGGTTCGATGCCCAGGGGAGAAGCTAGCAAGATATCTTGGGAAGATTTTGTGGTGCAACTAAAGATGCAATACTGCTCTGATTAGGATCTTCTGGAAATCAACAATGAGTTCCAGAATCTGAAGAAGGGAAGATTCAGCGTCACTGAGTAAGCTACTAGTTTTACGGAGAAGATGAAGTTTGTTCCCTACCTAGTTCCAACGGAACTTTCCAAGGTCAACAAGTTTGCCAATGGATTACCAGCGGACTTTGGTCCAATGGGCAAGCAAGAAAGCACTTTGAAAGCCGCCATCTGGGCAGCCAAGAATGTTAAGACCCAAATAAGGTAAAAGGGTCTGGAGAAAGCTGAAGTTGGCGAGAAGAGGAAGCTTGAAGGATCCTCAAGACCTGATAGTATGGGAAAGTTCGCAAGGTCTAACCTGGATGACCAAAGGTATCGAGCTAAGTGGTGTGAAAAGTGCAAGAAGAAGCACTTTGGAATATGCAACGAAGAAGTAACTTATTACAATTTTGAAGGATCGGCCACTATTCCAAGAACTGTACACAAAATGATAAGGTACGCTACAAATGTGGAGGCAAGGGGCACATGTCTAGAGACTGCCCAAAGAAAAATGAAGCAGCAAGGCTAGAGGCGGCGCCAAAGCTAAAGGAAAGAGCATTCCCAATGATCCTTAATGAAGCAGGTGACGATGCAAGGGATCAGGAGTAAGGATTTACATAACAAAAAATAAGATATAAAGTAGCCTAAAGATAGTAATGTGTGGTGTAGCCCATTTGAGGCATAGTATAGGGTGAACTTGAACCTCTGTGTAATAGTATCAAAAAATAATATAAACCATGGTTTTGTTATCTAATGTGTTGAATGATTATGTGATTTTGTATGGTGACATGGTTAAACTGCGAGACAATACTTGGGACGAGTATGAGTAGGTGTGAATAGTAGTAGAGGCCTATACTACCGGAACCACATGACTCACACTTGGATCAAGGAAAGTCACAAGGTTACCAAGAAGCTAGTAATTGATTCTGTTTTGTTCAAGTATGTCATTACCATTGTATCGGTAATGACTAGTAAGATGGTTGTTATTCCAACCCTAGTGCTTAGAGAACCAAGTTCGATGTAAACTTAAGTAAGAAGATTGAAATCAAAGCGATCAATAGTATCGCGCTCGTTGTTAGAGAAATTGGTAGCTAGAAATGCTACATGCTAAAATGTGGTTATATCACATTAGAATATGAAGGAAGGTATATTCTATTCTAGAATTTGACTCTAAGAGACTTGAGTCTAAGCGTTGCATCATACGATATGAGATCATTAGAGCATGACCCATCGGTTTGTTACAATAAATAAAGGTAAGTACTTATCCTAAGAAGAAGAAGGAGTCCTCAATAAGGATTTATTTTGTAACTTGAAGGTTATGATTCAGTGTCAGACATAGTACGAAGAGCAGATGCAGGATTGAGCGCTACCTACGATCGAGAAGTACAAAACCTAGATACTCGTTCGAAGAAACATATAGATTACAGTGATTACTTAGGATGGAAAGATGATGTATGGAATCATTATACCAAACCTATTTTGTTGATGATTCCGGGACGTAATCATCCTAAGGGGGAGATAACTGTAACGCCCATAGATCAAGGCTAGTCAATTAAGAGACAATAAGTGTCGAAAATGACTTTTTGATAGAAGATTATTTAGAAAGAATAGTCTTAATAAAAGTTGTATTATATGTTACAAGGATTCCGGATATATAAAGAATGTTGAAATCCGAGTTATAATGAATAAGTTATGACCTGTCGAAGTATCGCGACAGATTCGGCATGACGTTGAAGGACGTAAATACTGAATTTACAATAGAGCAATTTTTAGCCTTAGCAATCTAAACAAAAGTTGTAGAATACATTAAACCGAGAGCATGCATAAAAGGAACGTCTAAATCTGACTTCGTATGAGGAAGTTATCATTTTTCTAAGTTTCATCTTAGCAGTATGCAGCCCAAAACTCGATATTGAGATCGAGTGGTTTCTAGCCGGAACAATCTAAATGAGAATCGAAGGTCTCGTCGATAGTAGTTCAATGGTAAAAAGACAGACGAAAACGGACGTCAGATGAAGAAGTTATGAATTTCTAACGGAGTTTTCTTGTCCCGGCCTACTAAAAATAATATAATAAAAATAAATTCCTAAATTAGCCGACGGAGTCTAAACGAGAGTTGTAGAGCATAATCTCAACTACGCTTGCATATAAAGAACGTAAAAAATGGAGCTCGTATGCGAAATATATGAATTTCTGATGTTCAGGGCACGAACCCTGACACTGTGTCAGAGTTCACGACGTGAACATAGGGTTCACGACGCGAACTCAGAGATTACGTCTCCTGGTGTCTGACAGAACCAAGTTGCGATGACGCACCTGATGACGACTGAACTCATGACGTGAATATTTTAGATTCACGACGTGAATCCAGGAAATCATCCCTATAAATAGAAATCGAAGGGCATCCGATTTTGGTTACTAATTCCTTCACTCTCTCACTCCCTATACCCTCTCTAGCTGTCTTGAAGTACCCCCAAAGCCCCGGTATCACCCCGAGAATCAAAGAAAGTCCCGAAGCCCCGAAGATCCCGAGACAAAAAGAGTTTCGAGCCGAAACTCTGCCCGCGAGAAGCCTGGTTTTTCGAAGATTTCCAGGTTACATCAAAAGAATAGTTCTTGAAGAGCTGTAGTGCTGTCCTTTTATCGTCTAATCAAGTGAGTGTGTAGTCATTTTTATCTTATGCATAGATATGAAATATTTGTTGGATTAATGTCTAAGTCCATAACTATAATTGGTAAGACTTGACCCGACCCGACATGGTCTATTTGGATTGCATGGCATCATGCATTTGGATAGACTATAATGAGAGAAATAACATTTAAGGTTTGTTAATATATTATAAGTTATAATATATTAATAGGATTATTTAATTAGTATTGATCAAGAACTAATCTAGAATTAATTAAGTGATCAAAAGAAGACTAATTAAATATATGGGTTGATTGTGTAAATCATCCATACTTGTATATTGGGCTAATGCTCCATGGATAATCAAGTTGGGCTAAAACCCATAGGATGCTCCATGGATGCTCCATGGTGTATTTGAATCCATGGATCCAAGGAAATGGAAAGCCATGACAATTAGGGTTTACCCTAATTGTAACAACTATATAAGATCGTATTCTTGGGGAAAAACCGGCTACTAGAAAAAGTAAGAAAGGGCTAGCCGATTTTCATGAAGTGTGGTGTTTCTCTCTAAGTCTTCTAAGTGCAAATGATGTTGTGTGAACCATTTGAGGTGTCACACTTGGCGCACTAGGCACTCAAGCTTCATGAAGACATTCTACGTCAAAGAGGTATGTATTCTATCTTGTTATATTCATTGTTTTGTATGCTAGATTAGTATAATATATTGGATGTTCATATTTGCATGTATAATAGAGAAAACATAGATCCAAGGTATTTAGGGTTGCATGTACACTTAGGAGTGTTAGAATGCTCAAAACCCAACAGTGGTATTAGAGCCTAGGCTTGTTTTCTTGTTATACTTGCAAAAGTAGCTGAAAAATCGAGTTTTGATGCTGTCTGCCCAGCAGACTCGCCGAGTCCATGAATGGACTCGCCGAGTTCAAGGCAAAATGCATCCAACTCGCCGAGTTGGTTCGTGCACTCAACGAGTTGGACCCCCTGACAGCATATATTCGATTGTTTTGGCTGGAATTGGACTAGGAACATTACCCTAAGATGTTTTTGAACTTATAAACTTGTTTTTGATGTGGTAATGTTCATGCTAATCCAATTTCTAAGATAATTGTCATAATTTCAAGATTTTTATTAGTTTGTATGTTCATGCTAATGTCTTGAAGATTGATGATTTGAATTATCTTGTTCTTAGATTAATAGAAAAGTTGTGTAAAATAGTTGATTTCAATCCATTTTAATCTAAGAGTTGATTCTAAAATGTGTTTTTATAACTTGTCCTCAAGTTATATGAAAAGTCACATTTAAGAATCATAAAACTCATAAAAGTTGGCAATGGTTACAAATATGAAGAGTCTTGTTTTCATTAAATGGTTTTATGACTCCATAACTTGTCCTCAAGTTATGGAGAGTCAAGAGTCACTTCATTAAGTAATAAAATATGTAACTTTAATTAATTCCATAAGTTACAAAATAAAGAAAATTTACATTCTTTAATAGTTTAAAGTCTTCTATAACTTGTCCTCAAGTTATAGAACTTGAAGAGTCTTTTAATTAAAACTACTTTAAACACATAAGTTATGGAATTAATTAGTTTTGAATAGTTTCAAAACTTGCCCTCAAGTTTTGGAATTTGAAAAGTTTTCTCTTATGAATACTTTAATTCCAAGTTAAGCCCTTAGGATTTTAAAAGTTAAAATTCAACCCTTATACTTTATAATATTATAAGTTAATAATATTTATATATATATGTATAAGAATAAAGTCAGTCTTACCGTTAGTAGGCCTCATTCACGAAGCTGGTCTATAAGGGGGGTATAAGGTTACTGCCTATAAAATGGCAGTTTAATGGGTGTCCACTCTCACCCACCACTTCCTTGACTGGTGGAGGGTCGTTAGCCGAACAGGTAGGACAATGACTATAAGTTCTCCATTCATTAAAAGTATTAATGATAAATACTAAGTAACTAAACACTTATAATTCCCAATCTTAGTTACTTAGGAAAAATGTGAATAAGGTGCTAACCCATGAAATTACACTTTGCACTTTGCTTAAGTCGGTTGGTGGAGCGTGTGTGG
Organism: Lactuca sativa; assembly: GCF_002870075.4. NCBI lineage: Eukaryota > Viridiplantae > Streptophyta > Magnoliopsida > Asterales > Asteraceae > Lactuca > Lactuca sativa. The sequence continues at coordinate 20,960,612 of NC_056625.2, read as the reverse complement.
TTTACCGGCACACTAGCTTGATTTAACAAGGTAGGCAAAGGGTTTCTTACAGTTTAATCATAGGCCGGTGGAGCGTGTGTGGTTTACTGGCACATTGGTTGGGTGATAAACATTTAAGAGTACCAAGTAATTTGCATGGTTACTTCACACCTTGTTTTGTGATCCTCGGCATCCCAGTCACAAAACCTGAAGGGCACACTCGAGACTGAAACATGCCATTGAAAAGTTCAATGAATCTCAAAAGATCTAGGAGTTTCAAATCCAATTAAAACTTAATTATATTTCGTTTTTCATGGTGGAAATTGGTAAATCGTCATTTACCTACCTTCAAATATTTTATAGCTTGGATTACGGCATCCCTCTTCTGAGTTATAAAATAGTTTGTAGGGTCCTAGCCTTAATATTTCATATTGGGTGTTATATTAAGGACTTTTAAATCAACTCAACTTGAATATCTCCCAAAAGATGTCTAGTTCAGACATTTATGATCTTCCCAAATCTCTTGGAACTTCACTTCCTCCAATTATTCTCCCTAACCCACAAGTTCAAGGTCACTCAAGCCCTATTGGCAAGGCAAGGTCTAGGTGTGATCACATCTTGGAGATGAAGTCACATATTGACAAGCCGGGAGAGTTAGGTGTTAAAGTCTTGAGAAAGTTGGATGTTCAATCACTTTCTAAGTCACATAGTGAGCTCCTTTAGGACTCCTATGAAGCAGACTATGACAAGACCCTTAATGATCTTATCTATTTGCTTGGTACTGCTGAATCAGCAATGATTTGGAAGGCTAGTAAAGCAAATTTGATTAGAAGATCGACATCCCAAAACTTTATGGACATTGACAATGGTGACACTGGAAATCCAGAAAAAGCATTCTCTTCCCAATGGAAAGGGGATCGGCCAGAGTCAACTCAGTTGACCAAATGGTAAAGAGAAATGCTAAGTCTGTGATAGTCCCATGTACCATTATCAAAGAGCCCATATGTTAATTTGCCAAAGGAAGGGGCATTGGTTATGAAGCTGCCAAACTTACCTAAGGATGGTAAATTCAATGGGTTTGACTTTATTTCAGGTAAAGTCCATTGTCTAACTCTGTTAAGTTTCTACTCTGAGATTCTTATTACATCATGTGATTGGGTCATATAGTGATGTTTTAAGAATCAAAGAAAAAGTGGAGAAGGAAGTATATGCTGATTTTGATCGCGAAGATGGATTTCGACCGCATGGTTAATGATCAGAATTTTGAGCAGGTGCTTAAGAGTTATGATAAATTGCTTAGGAATAGATAACAACAAGTTTTCGTATACAGTTTCATTGTAAGGATTAGTTTTTCTGCAAAGTTTTAAAATAAAAGAAAAGTTTTTAATTTTATTTATTTTAAGTATCCTTACAATGGAATTTGTGAAAGAAGTTGTTGCTTATATAATTCCATTGATGGCAATAATGGAAAATGGTTTTGATTCTTTCATTTGTGGTAGTGTCTAAATCTACCAAATAAAGAAAATTTCTCATCACCCAAGTTTCAATTGGACCGAAACTTGGAATCATGCAAGTTGTATAGTATGATGAATGAGAACTTTCAAGCATTGGAAAATTAAGACTAATTACTTGTTCACATGGATGTGTGGGTCAAGTGAAGGGCTAAGGGATCGAGTAGACAGTCATGTGTACTGATCAAGCCCGCCACAAATAATCGATAAGACTATTCGTCATGATTTACTAAAATTTAGTAAATATGGTTATACTTACAGGCTTAAGTGTAATTCTGATATATTGGAAAATTTTCGATGTATGGCAGAACGAATAAGAAGAATCAAATTAGGCAGAAGGATAAAAGTTTCTCAAATCTGAAAAGATGGGAGAGTACTTTAGTATCATGTTATATGATCATATAAATGATTAAGAGACCTTATCACAATTTATCCTCTAAGTGCATTCTGATAGCTAAGAAGAGGAGCTGGGAATTGTTGAAGTGGTCAAATCAAGAAGATGAGTCATACTTCGTTCCAAAACAATTCTTAGAGTCATACTCCAAGATTGTAATGTGAGTGACATATCTTAAAGAAAGGTTTAAAAACATGTGTCAAATGTAAGAGTAAAAGTGTCCTACTCTTGTACATTTGAAGTTGATAAGTTATGATGCTTTGGATAAAACAAAGACCAACTTAGGCCAATTGTGTGAAGTGTTTGTCTTGATAAAGAATCCGCACTATCCCTTGAATATTTGACAAGAGAGTCTTATATGTCAAGAGGACAACGGGAGTCTTAAAGGTCTTGAAAGTCTCAAGAACTAATCAAGAATAAAACCCGAGGTTCTTCACTAGCACACGACTTGAGGTTTATAACCTATCACGTTGACATATTATGTGCTCATTCTAGTTAAAGTTGGCTCTGCATATGAGTTCTTAGAGTTCTCAATTGGTTGCATAACAACTTGGAAGCAATGGCAGGCCCTATACTGCCAGGTGGCAAGAAGTTAAAATTGCATAAGTTCAGTCCATATGTGTTTGGATTTATCATTATCCGTGTCTTGTGACTAAGGTTTTGACAAATTCATATGGGTAGAAACTCATACACCATAAAAATATAAGTGTCATAAGGTTTCTCTCTGATTCATGAAAATGATGGTGAGGAAACACTTCCACTAAGTAGATTTGTAAGTAGATAATAATCTTTGCATTCTCAAAGTTGTTAGTAGGCACACTAACATGGACTTTTGAGAAATAGCAAAGGTCTAAACAATTAAGACTATGATTATGGAATCCTTTTTCATAGTTCTGAAATTATTTAGACACACCTGTTAGCTATCTAAGATAATCTGTATGGTTTTTATAAAGTCTTATCAAAGCAATCTAGTATCAGAAATCTGAACTTTGGTAAAAAAAAGGTCAATAGTTGATTTCTGAGTACATGTCAAAGCTAGTGGGAGCATAAGTGTTATGCTAATAATCATCATGTTAGTGGGAGCATGATAATTATGATAAGTATTGCAAGTTAGCAATGTTAATTATAGAAAACAAAAGTTTCAATTCGTGAGGTTGCAGGGGTTGAAAAAGTTGTTTTGCTATAATTAAGGGAGAGGAAATTATACTTCATTTCAATTATGAAAAAGCTTAGATTGAGTTTATAATCATTCTAAAGAGCTTATATTGAGATTTTAATCACCATTAGTCAAGAATATATATATATATATATATATATATATATATATATATATATATATATATATATATATATATATATATATATATATATATATATATGAATTTCATGTTGGATTGGTTCAACATAAGAAAATTCTATATATTGTGTTCTCAAAATTCGATTATGATTACGGCATCCCTTTTCATAGTAAAATTTTGATAATATGGCAAAAAAAATTATTATGTCAAAAGAATGGTCTAGAACCATGTCTTTATGTGAAACATCATGAATCGTGTCCCATTTACTTCGGGTACAAGATCGATTACATGTGCTATAATATTTATTCTTTAAGAATTTTCCAAATGCCTTGGGGCATTAAGGAGGAAAATGTCTAGAATTGGATATGACTAAAGTGATTAAACAATTGTCGAGGATAATCTAAGGTTTACCAAAGATTGGTTGCTCAAGGACAGTTGGAAGTATAGTGTGAATTTTGGAAGGGCCATATTGACATAGTCTGAAAAGAGACAACTTTTGTTCAGAAGTAGTAGTGAAAATTGGAAATAGAGTTGTCTCTATAGATAGAAGCAATCTGTGTAAGATTAGAAAGAACTTCGTGCAAGAAGCATGTTCAAAGCAATGCATACTTTGAACATAAGGCTTTGTGTCCATGGAGTAGGTCTTCATTGGAATACCATGTAATGGTTGTTGACAAGTCTTTATGACTTTGTACACACTCATTGCAAGAGGGTGGTGCATTTAAGTTTAAAATCTAACAAATTTCGATTTGGGAGTGTGAAATTAGAATCATTGAAAGTTTGGTCAATTGGTTTATTTCACAAAATAAGGATCGTAGATAAACATAGAGTGCATACTTGGTGTATGGCAAAGCTATTGTTTAGGAAAACATAATGTACATGCTTGGAGCATGGGATACCTAGTGTTTTAATTCAAGTATAAAGTTGATAAAACCGAAACAATGAATAATGAGTAATCATATGGTGATAAATAAAAGGTGTTTTATTTATATTCATAGGTTTGATACCATATTAGATTCAATTATTCTTGTGTTTCATTTTGCATGTTTTGACTTCCAGAATAACTAGGTCGTTCTTCCTGATTGATTAAGTTATTCAAACCATCCACAGGCGGTCATATGTTGGAAGTAGATATGAATCAAGACTGTCATGGGTTGACTTGTAGAGGTCCATGTTGGTGGACAAAGTTGTGCTACAACACTCATAAGTGATCATAAGTTCTGAGTATTGGATTCAACCCGCGCTCATTTGAATCACTTCATGGATTTTATCACGAGTGATCATGAGACGATAATATATTATATTCTTCAAACCTAGAGATATGAGTTGTTACTATGAGTTGGTTATACATTGATTGCACGAAACCGCATTGGTAACTCGATGATATAAAACGTGTCTTTGTGTATGACTCAACAAGTAGCAGAACAAGCCATATGAGTCGAAGTTTATCCATTCCTTTTACCTTCGGGATAAAAGCGATATTTGCGGGCCCCTCGATGATTTAGTGATGATACATGTGAGTGGTTGGCCAAGCCAGGATTGATTTGATTTGTTCAATCAGTCAGTCATCATGAATCAGAAATCGGGAAACAACAAATGGACAGAGAGAATGATTTATAATCTATGTCTCAGTCCATATGATATCTAGAATGGAGGAATATATGATCCCTTATCCAATGCACAAGTCATTGACAAAGGTCAGAGATCATCGGCAAGGTCAGAGTTCGACGGAAGCTTTTGAGAGCTACGATTTCCAGTTGGTTCTTGAAGTCATACGCAATAATAGTTTTAGACTTATCCAAGTAGGAGACTGTTGGATTAATGTCTAAGTCCATAACTATAATTGGTAAGACTTGACCCGACCCAGCATGGTCCATTTGGGTTGCATGGCATCATGCATTTGGGTAGACTATAATGATAGAAATAACATTTAAGGTTTGTTAATATATTATAAGTTATAATATATTAATAGGATTATTTAATTAGTATTGATCAAGAATTAATCTAGAATTAATTAAGTGATCAAAAGAAGACTAATTAAATATATGGGTTGATTGTGTAAATCATCCATACTTGTATAGTGAGCTAATGCTCCATGGATTATCAAGCTGGGCTAAAACCCATAGGATGCTCCATGGATGCTCCATGGTGTATTTGAATCCATGGATCCAAGGAAATGGAAAGCCATGACAATTAGGGTTTACCCTAATTGTAACAACTATATAAGATCATATTCTTGGGGAAAATCGGCTACTAGAAAAATTAAGAAAGGGCTAGCCGATTTTCAGGAAGTGTGGTGTTCCTCTCTAAGTCTTCTAAGTGCATATGATGCTGTGTGAACCATATGAGGTGTCACACATGGGGCACTAGGCACTCAAGCTTCATGAAGACATTCTACATCAAAGAGGTATGTATTCTATCTTGTTATATTCATTGTTTTGAATGCTAAATTAGTATAATACCTTGGATGTTCATCTTTGCATGTATAATAGAGAAAACATAGATCCAAGGTATTTAGGGTTGCATGTACACTTAGGAGTGTTAGAATGCTCAAAACCCAACAATATTTGCTATAGAATATGTGCTATGTGTGTGTATATATATATATATATATATATATATATATATATATATATGTGTGTGTGTGTGTCTATATATATATATATATATATATATATATATATATATATATATTGGTTGTTTATTTGAGATGGATGTTGGATGAATGTTTTATACAGGTTTGTAATTGATTTAAACTGTATATGTAATTTATATCTACGAATATGTTGGGTAGAACATGGGTAGATGAAATAGTTGGTGTGTAATGAAAGATGAGTTTGAGGATGAGATGAAAGGTGATATAGATCATGAGATGAGGGTAATAGGTGAAAAACGAGTGAAACCGTTACCCAAACTATGGCCCTGTCATTCAGCATAGTAGGGATGACAACCACAGACTATTCTAGACGGTTCAGTGCAACACTAGAAGGCTCACAACTTGTAGGTGTTGTGAACGAGATGTTCATTGGTGTACTCTAAAAACCCATTGAGCTGTATTGCGAGAGGAGTCTGGGAAACGATACTATCAATAAACGAGAAAAACCCTAGCAGCTATGGACTTAGTGCCTTATATAAGTACAATGGTAGCTATAGATTTAGTACTGTGTAGATGAACATTGGCAGCTATGGATTTAGTGCTTGTTATATGAACCTCGGGTAGCAATGAACTTTGTGCCAATTCCTTAGGTCAATCCTTAGGAATGAACGAGTGAAGGATAATTGATTCTTAGGGTAAGTTCTTAAAAAGTAAATGAAATAATGGGGATGGATAATTGGGTTGATTGTTTGATGATTGAATATAATAATTATATTATTATGGGTTGAAAATACTATATTCTCACAAAACTCCCAAGCCTGACCCACTCAGTTTTCTTTGTATTACAGGTTGTGGCACCAGTGCATAAGTTGGATGACTTATCAAAATATTTTGGATATAGACCAGTAGTTGTAAAGAATTGTTGTAAGGTCTATTTATTGTTGTTTATGATTTTGGTCTGTATCGGAACATGACATCCATTTAATAAAAATACATTTCTTTAAGAAATGTTTTGATAAATTCTTATCATATTTTGTTTTGGGAACTAATTCCGCAACTCTTTTAATCAAAGGATTACTCTGATTTTATAAAACAAAGCATAAGCAAATCGGACTTTTCTGGCCGTGAAAATGGGGATGTCACTGATAGTTTGCCTCATGAGGCCAGCAACTCTCTTAATCAAAGGATCACCCGACCCCTCTACATCAAAATCGCACCCAGACCGGAGGTCGATTCAACACAGTATACCATGAAATCTTCCACACCCTCTTGAAGATTAAAAATTAGAGCCTTGCATAACCTATTTCTCAAGGTCACAAATGCCACCTGCTGATTAGGCCCTTAACGTAAAGTAACCGTCTTCTTTGTCAACCTAGTCAACAAAGCTGTGATCCTTGAGAAATTCTCGATGAACCTCCAGTAATATCATGCTAAACCCAAGAAGCTCTGAATATCTTATGGAGACTTTGGAACCTCCCACCGCATCATGGCCTTAATTTTCGCCGGATCAACTAATTTCCACTTTTCATTGACAAGGTGCCCCAAAAAAAAAGCACCTCACTCAACCAGAACTCGCACTTGGAGAACTTGGCATAAAGCCTCTCCCTCCTTAGAGTCTGTAGAACCTCTCGCAGTTGATCCTCACGCTGCTCCTTGGTCTTAGAGTAGACTAAAATATCATCAACAAATACAATTACATACTGATCCAACATCGGTCTACACACGCGGTTCATGAGATCCATGTATGCGACTGGGGCGTTGGTGAGCCTGAAAGGCATCACCACAAACTTATAATGTACATAATGAGTCCTTAAAGCAGTCTTCTGAACATCCTCATCTCTAACTCTCATCTGATGGTAGCTCGAATGCAGGTCGATCTTTGAGAACCAAGACGCACCCTATAATTGGTCGAATAAATAATCAATCCTCGGAAGCGAATAATGGTTCTTCCCCGTTAGCTTATTCATCTCCCGATAGTCGATGCACATCCTATGGGAGTCGTCCTTCTTCTTTAAAAAAAATCGGTGCTCCCCTAGACGAACTACTTCGTCTGATGAACCCCTTCTCTTATAGCTTCTGCAACTGTGTAGACAACTCCTACATTTCTGGCGGTGCCAACCGATAAGGAACCTTGGCTATCGGCGCCGCAGTTGGCATCAAATCAATACGGAACTCCACCTGCCTTTCCGGAGGCACTCCTGGAAAGTCCTTTGGAAATACATCTGAATACTTTCGGACAACCGGAACATCCTCAACCGTCCTTTTTCTCTCCATACTGGTGTCCAACACATAAGCCACAAAACCTGAATATCCCCGTTGAAGGTATCTCCTAGATCTCGCAGTTGAACAAAGAGTCGGTCTGTGCTAAGCACTGTAATATCCCAAAAGTACGGACCAGAAATTTCATTTTTAATATAGCAATTTTGAAAAGAGCTTATAGAAAACATCATCAAGTTATTTCATTTCATAAAAAGCCTTAGATCATAAGTCTCAAAATCATGTGATATCAAAGTAACAATGTCAGAGTACAAATCCCAAGAATCTCATATACGGAAATCGTGTGTGTGTGATGCGTTGCTACTGTACTGGCTCCTTTCTCTTCGAAGAAGAAGGACCAGAAACAAAAACTGAAACTGTAAGCACAAAGCTTAGTGAGTACCCCATCATATCATATACCATACAATAAACATATTGTCACGCATATCTGGGTTCCCGGCCTACCCTGCTAAGCATATCTGGGAGCTCAACCTACCCTTGTCAGGCATACTAGGGTGCCCGACCTACCCCTTGTCAAGCGTATCTGGGTGCTCGACCTACCCTACTAGGCACATCTGGGTGCTCGACCTACCCTCCGGTTTATTTCAACCGGCTACGGGGACTATTTCACCCCTACCACTCCCACATAATAACATAGCATATCATACTGTCAGACATAACTGGGTGCCCGACCTACCCTGCCGGTATATATCTACCGGGTTCGGGGACTAGTCCCCAATCTACCACTATCACATAATCACATAGTATACTAGCACATAAAGCATAACAGATAGTGGCATACCAGAAAATTATCACAAAAGACAATCATCTCAGATATAATCACCTACTAGTGGGTCTACCTTGGTGGCTTAGACCCACTTCTACTGGAAGGTAACTCACCTCAATGTCCTTAAGTAGCTAAACATTCATCAGCTCTCGGATCAACTCTCCTCAAACTCCTACACATAAAATCTCTTTTAATTACTCTTTCGTACTTATAACCCCTTTAAGGATCAACTTCGTTCAACGGTCAAATCAAAGGTCAACACTTTGGTCAAATTCAAGCTTCGGGTCCATCAACTCGTCGAGTTCCATGATCATAAAACCCTGAAATCTCGATCCTACTTGTTGAGTTCTATCATGAGCTCGTCGATTTCCCCTTCATTCAAGTCGGGGAATTTCACTCACAACTTGCCGAGTTCATCCTTGAACTCGTCGAGTTCCTCTTCATATCAGTTGGGAAATTTTGCTCTTAACTCGCTGAGTTCATCCTTGAACTCGTAGAGTTCCTCTTCATCTCAGTTGGGACATTTTGCTCTTAAATCGTCGATTTATTCCTTGAACTCATCGAGTTCTTTGATATTCAAGTCCATAAACACGTCCAAATCGCTGAGTCATCTTCTAGAGTCAACGAGTTTTCTTAGTATTAGAAAAGGGTGGGGACCACAACCCAACTCGCCATGTCGTATGATTAACTCGTCGAGTCCTCCAAAGTCCAAATCAATATACTCGTTCTTAGTCGGGCTTAATGCATCCAAAACATAGATCTGGCCTCCTAGGGTCGATATAACACGTAAAGTTACAAACTTTACGTTCATGCATGGGTTATTTAGCTCAAAAAGTCCTAAAAAGTGGTTCATATGATGCATGGGACTCCCAAAGCCATAAAGTTGGCACCTTTATGCCATGGAGTCCCTCAAAGACTCTAGATCTGAAGTTATTACCCTAAAGTATGCTTGCATCAATGAATGCTTCCATAATATGCTCCAAAAGGCCCTAAACTACCCCATGAAGAGATCTAGTAAACGAATAGCGAAAGTATAGACTTTATACCTTAAATGAGTTAGAAATGCAGCACAAACCCTGGATTTACTTGCCTCCTCTAGAACCCCCTAGCTTCCTCTTCCTTATCAAGCTTCAAAATCACCAAGAACACACAAGAATGGCTCAAGAACACTCAAAATGGGCTAGGGTTTCATGACTAAGGTTTGGAGGTGATGGAGGCTGAAGTTGAGGCCAGTTAGATTGTTTAAATAGGATGCAAGCCCTGAAAATTAGGGTTTCACTCTGGCAGTCCTACTCGTCGAGTCGAGGCTCTCGACTCGTTGAGTAGGCTTTAATTCCCATGTCCAATCATTTGTTCCTACTCGACGAGTCTGGGGTGTCCGACTCCTCGAGTCCCTTTGCAAAAATGAGTGTTTTAACTAAGAAAAATACATACTAGGATCTAGGTGTTACAAATCTCCCCCACTTATTTTAGACTTCGTCCTTGAAGTCTGTTGCGTCTGGAAAAAGCTCGGCGTAGTGCTCCCTCATCTCGTCTCCGGCTCCCAGGTCCATTCTGAGCCCTTCCGGTGCTTCCATTGCACCTTCACCAACTCGACCTTCTTGTTCCTCAGATCATTCATCTTCCTATCAAGGATGGCTACCAGCCACTCGATGTAATTTAGGTTGTCGTCCACCTAAATATCCTCTACACGTACCACCTTGGAGTCATCTACCAGTCACTTCCATAACTAGGAGACATGAAAGGTGTTGTGGATCTGACTAAGCTAGGCTGGCAGATGCAACCTTTACGCCACCTTGCCCACCTGGGTTGCAACCCTGAAAGAAATAATGTACCTGGGGCCCAACTTGCCCCGCTTCCTGAACCGGATGACACCTTTCCAAGGTGATATCTTTAGGAGAACCATATCCCCGACCTGGAACTCCAAGTCCGATCAGCGTCTGTCGACATAGCTCTTATGTCGACTCTGAGCAGTCTGAAGCCTGCTATGGACCTGTTGGATCCTCTCTGTTGTCTTAAGTACCACTTCGGTACTCCTTGTGACCCTTTTTCCAACCTCACCCCAGCATATCGGGGTTCTGCACTTCCTCCCATATAACATCTCGAAGGGAGGACGATCGATACACGCGTGGTAGCTATTATTGTAGTAAAGCTCTACCAAGGGAAGGTAGGTATCCCAGCTACCACCAAAGTTTAGGACCCATGCATGCAGCATATCCTCCACAGTCTGGATGGTCCGCTCGCTCTGACCATCCGTCTGCGGGTAAAAAACCATGCTAAAGTGCAGACGCGTACCCAACTCGTTGTGAAACTTCTTCCAAAATATGGAAGTAAATCGCACGTCTCGGTTAGAAATCACGAAAACCGGCACTTCTTATCGAGCTACTACCTCTCTGATGTAGATGTCAGCCAGCTTCTCAGCCGAAATGCTCTCCTGGATCGGAATGAAATGGGCACTCTTGGTCAATCCATCCACGATGAACCAAATCGAATCCCACTCCCCGTGCGGTCCGGGGAAGCTTTGTAATGAAATCCATAGTAATTTCCTCCCACTTCTACATAGGGATATCCAACGGGTGCGTCTTGCCATGAGGTCTCTGGTGCTCCGCCTTGACCTTCTTGCAGTTTAGGCATCTCTCGACGTACCATGCTACATCCCGCTTCATGCAGGGCCACCAGTAATCAAGGCGAAGATCTTTGTACATCTTTGTCGCCCCAGGATGGATGGAAAATCTAGACTTGTGGGCATCATCCATCAAAATATGCCACACTGTGCCCCAATATGGAACCCAGACCCTCCCATACAGGGTCAGCATCCCACGTCTGTCATAGTCGAATGAGGCCACCTGGCCTATGATCTGCTCACACTTCCGACCCTCCTCCTTCATACCCTCAACCCACGCCTCACGAATCTTCTCAAAAAGTGGAGTCACCACCGTCATCCTTAAGCAAATGTCTCTAATCGGGGCTGCCTTGCGGCTAAGCGCATAGACCACAACGTTGGCTTTCCCCGGGTGTTAGAGGATCTCACACTCATAATCCTTCACCACATCTACCACCGACACTGCCTCATGTTCAGATTTGGCTGATCCATGAGGTACCTCATACTCTTGTGGTCCATGTAAATGGTACAATGGACCCCATAGAGGTAGTGTCGCCAAATCTTGGGGGCAAAAACAACCGCCCCAGCTCCATATCATGCGTCGGGTAGTTTGCCTCGTGGGGCTTCAGCTGCATCGAGGCGTAAGCGATGACGTGCCCCCTCTACATCAATACCCCACCCAAACCTAAGATTGACGCGTCAGAGTACACTACAAATTCCTCCATGCCGTCTGGCAAGGCTAAGATCGGCGCCTCGCAAAAACCTCTGCTTCAATGTCTCAAACGCTGCCTGCTGCTCAGGCCCCCAGCAAAATAGGATGACCTTCTTTTTCAACTGTGTCAAGGGTACCGCTATCTTGGAGAAATCATGTATGAATCTCCAGTAAAAACCTGCTAACACGAGGAAACTCTGAATCTCAGATGGAAACTTCGGAACCTCCAATCTCATCACGGCCTCCACTTTGGCCAGGTCAACCAAAATACCGTTCTGGTTGACAACACCTCCCGCAAGTGATCCTCATGCTCCTCCTGTGTATTGGAGTAAACCAAGATGTCATCAATAAATACAATCGCAGAACTTTCCAACACTGGTCTGCATACGTGATGCATGAGGTCCATGAACGCGGCAGGGGGATTGGTGAGCCCGAAGGGCATCACCACGAACTTGTAGTGGCCAAAGCGAGTCCTGAAAGCAGTCTTCTGTACATCCTCTTCTCTAACTCTCATTTGATGGTATCCTGAACGCAAATCTATCTTGGAAAACTAAGATTCACCCTGTAGCTGGTCGAAGAGATTATCAATCCTCGGGAGTGGGTAACGGTTCTTCACCGTCACCTTATTCAGGTCACGGTAGTCTATACATATCCGATGCGACCCATCCTTCTTCTTTACAAATAGGACCAGGGCTCCCCAAGGCAAACTGCTCAACCTAATGAATTCGTTGTCTAACAGCTCCTGCAACTGTGTAAACAACATTTGCATCTCAGGAGGAGCCAACCAATATGGTGCCTTGGCTATCGAAGCTGCACCAGGGACTAGGTCGATCCTAAACTTCACTTGCCTCTTTGGAGGTATCCTCGGCAACTCCTTTGGAAATACGTCCGGGTACTCTCGCAACACTGGTACATCACTCACAGTCGCCTTACCCGTCTTGCAAGTATCCATAAAGTAGGCGACATACCCTGCACAACCCTGTTGAAGGTAGCGCCTAGGCCTCGCTGTTGAACACATAGCTGATCCATGTTGCGGCATTTCGCCCTAAATCACCAGCTCTCACCCACTTGGGGTCCTGACACACACCGCCTGCTACGAACATTCGATCACCACCCCATTGGGGCTCAGCCAATCCATGTTGATGATAACCTTGTTCCCACGCTACGGAATGGGAACCAAATCCACGAGGTAACGCTCGTCATATAACCTTATAACGCAATCTCTGAAAACCTCTGATGCCCTGACAGATCAGTCATCAGCAATCTCGACCTCTAGAGGACAATCCAACATCCCTGAAGACTCAAAAAATCTCTTGCTAAGTGTAACAGATACAAATGATCTGGTAGCCCCCGAATCGAATAACACCTGAACTAGGATACCATTCATAAAGAACGATCCTAAACAACACATACAACATAGCACATAAATATCATAAGCGACAAATAATAAGAGTTAGGGAGAAGAAAACATACCCGTCACCACATCCGGTATGGCTCGCGCCTCCTCAGCGGTCAGCTAGAAGGCTCGGATCCTCACCACTGGAGCCTCTGTCTTGCCCTCTCGGCCATCCGTGATCCACAGGGTCGCTAGAGTTGGCGCCGCCACTGGCACTCCTGATGTCATTCAAGGGCAATTGGCCTTTTTATGGCTCCTCTGATTGCAATGGAATTAAATCAGGTTTGACGTCTGAATGGTAGGGATAGGGGCCATACAATCCTTGCTAAAGTGCTCGGTCTTGCCGCACTTGTAGCGGCCCGAGCCCCAGCTCTACAAACTCCCTCATGTGGCCTGCCGCATTTCCTACAGCGACTCCGAACCTGCTGGCCCTTCGACCTATATAGAGTCGGATCCCTTGGGTTTCTTCCCCGAAAATCCCACTAACCTGCCAAGCCTCCGCGTTCCTCTTCTGGAAGTGCTCAATGTCAATCTCCTTCTCTCTCGCCGTGGCTATCATTTCCTCCAAGGTCGGGCATGCTGAGTAGCTGACATGTTTCTGGATGTCATCCCTCAACATGTCGTGATATCGAGCCTTACTTATCTCCTCATCCCATGCATAATGAGGCACCAGTAAGGCCCTCTCCTGGAACTTGGCGGTAATATCCACCACCGACTCAGTCATCTACCTCAAATCCATAAACTCCTAGGCCAGTTGCTAAAGCTCCACAGCTGGCACAAACTCAGCCCTAAACCTGGTCACAAAGTCCAACTTGGTCATAGCCTCAATGGTTGGGGCTCCCAATGAATCACTGACCGTAACCCAACAATCTTGAGCCCGATCACTCAAACATCCTCCAGCATGCCGGACCTTCGACCCCTCAGGGCAAAAGCTCGTCAACTGAGCAGACTCCATGTCTGCAATCCACCTCCTGGCCACAATAGGGTCCCTTACCCCATGAAATTCAGGCGCACCACATCCCCTGAAATCCTTGAAGGAGAGTGTGCATGTCCCTATCTAGCCAGATGCCATATCACTCCTAAACGCCATGATACACTCCTCCATCAGCTCAATGATCCCTTCCTTGATCGGCCCGAAAATCACCGGGTCGCCTCCAGGATGCCTCTTGTGATCTCAGACGCGATGAACTCGCATAGCCCGTCATCAACCATTACGGAACCTGCACCCGAGCCTGAACCTGATCCTAACCCAGACCCTGAACCTCCTGCTCCGAAATGTGTCACGACCATTGTGAAACAAAACACATAATCGTCAAGGTCATACATAATCTCGAGAGGTATTACACACTCTATAAGTTCCCTGGTTCTATCTCAGCCCTCCTTTAATCGAGTACAGATCCTCTGCTTTCAGTAGTACATGCCCATACTACCTTCCACATCTATCCATACTTTCCTCAAGGATTTTCTTGACTTCACCAAGTCCCTTCTACTACTACTGCTCGCTGCATTAATCTTATCCTAGGCTTACCCTAGGGCAACTCTCCGACCTACTCTCCATCATCAACTGCATAAGAAATCCCTGCTACCTTTACCTAACTAGCTCGTAAATACCATTACATATCACTAAGACTAGATAATTCTTCGAATGAGAGGTCGTACCCTACAACGGATGGACTCAAATAAGAGCTGCAAAACAGGGCTAGACCTAACCATCTGAAATTATTTAGTCCTCATAATATGTAACTTAACGTATTCGTTTACTAATTAGTTAAAGATAACTAGAACTCATAAAAGCACAAAGAAAGTAGCATTCGGGCATCGAGTAACCCAACCCAATCATATCCTATTCAAGCCACCAAATTACTAACTAATCATCTCTAGCATGTAATTCAATAAGCAATATAGCTGGCACATAAGGCATCTTCCTAGATCCTTATCCCTAATGTAGCATGTAGTTCTCAAACACATATAATAGGCATATAAGGCATCCTTCCTAGATCCTTAGCCCTAATCTAACATGCAGTTCTCATAATAATATGATATATCATAACATAACATGCATGGGTATCTTGGGGAAAACTTACTTGAGGTCGTCCGATTGCATGCATCACACACCTTGTTCTTTTCTTAAAACTCTTTATTTTAATTTTTTAGAAAAGTTATCTTTTTGTAAAAAGCTTTCAAACCCTCGATTTGAGTTCAGACACCCCCGAAGGTGTGTCCGAATCCCTCAAACCAAGGCTCTGATACCAACTTGTAACATCCCAAAAAAACGAACCAGAAATTTCATTTTTAATATAGCAACTTATAAAAAAATTTATAGAAAACATCATCTAGTTATTTCATTTCATAATAATCCATAGATCATAAGTCTCAACATAATGTTGTATCATAGTAACAATGTTAGAGTACAAATCCCAAGAATATTATGTGCATAAATCGTGTGTGTGTGTGATGCGCTACTATCGTACCGGCTCCTTTCCCTTCGAAGAAGAAGGACCTAAAAGAAAAACTGAAATTGTAAGCATAAAGCTTAGCGAGTTCCCTCATCATACCACAAACCATACAATAAACATACTGCTAGACATATCTGTGTGCCCGACCTACCCTGCTGAGCATATCTGTGTGCTCAACCTACCTTTGTCAACACTATCGGGGTGCACGACCTACCCCTTGCCAAGCATATATGGGTGCTCGACCTACCCTGCCAGGCATATCTGGGTGCCTGACCTACCCTCCGTTTTATTTCAACCAGCTGAAGGAACTATTTCACCCCTACCACTACCACATAATAACATAAAATATCATTCTATCAGACATATATGGGTGCCCAACCTACCCTGCCGGTATATCTCAACTAGGTCTGGGGACTTGTCCCCTATCTACCACTATCACATAATCACATAGCATACTAGCACATAAAACATAACAGATAGTGGCAAACTAGACAATTATCACAAAGACAATCATCTCAACTATAATCACGTACTAGTGGACCGGCCTTGGTGCCTTAGACCCACTTATAATGGAAGGTAACTCAACTTAATGTCATGAAGTAGTTGAACTGTCCTCGTATCTGGGATCAACTCTCCTCAAACTCCTGCACATAACATCTCTTTTAATTACTCTTTCATACTCATAACCCCCTTAAGGGTCAACTATGGTCAATGGTCAAGTCAAAGGTCAACACTCTGTTCAACGTCAACATTCTGTTTGATCCAAATCGTCGAGTTGGTCCATCAACTCGTCGAATTCCATGATCCATAAAACCCTGAAATCTCGATCCTACTCGTCAATTTCTTTCATGAGCTCGTCGATTTCCTCTTCATGCAAGTCGAGGCATTTCACTCACAACTCGCGGAGTTCATCCTTGAACTCGTTGATTTCCTCTTGATATCAGTTGGGACATTTTACTCTTAACTTGTCGAGTTTATCCTTGAAATCGTCAAGTACCTCTTCATATCAGTTGGGACATTTTGCTCTTAACTCGCTAAGTTCATCCTTGAACTCGTCGAGTTCCTCCTCATATCAGCTGGGACATTTTGCTCTTAACTCGCCGAGTTCATCCTTGAACTCGTCGAGTTCTTTTATATTCAAGTCCATTAGCACGCCCAACTTGTTGAGTCATCTTCTAAACTCAATGAGTTTGCTTAGTATCAGAAAAGGTTGGGGGACCACGACCCAACTCGACGAGTCGTATGAACGACTCCCCAAGTCCCCCAAATTCCAAATCCATACAGTCATTCTTAGTCGGGCTTAATGCATCCAAAACATAGATATGGCCTCCAAGGGTCGATATAACACGTAAAGTTACAAACTTTACATTCATTCATGGGATATTTAGCTGAAAAATTCCTAAAAAGTGGTACATATGATGCATGGGACTCCCATGGCCATAAAGTTGACACCTTTATGCCATGGAGTCCCTCAAAGACTCTGGATCTGAAGTATTACCCCAAAACATGCTTGCATCCATGAACGGTTCCATTATATGCTCCAAAATGCCCTAAACTACCCCATGAAGAGATCTAGTAAATGAATATTCAAGGTATAAACTTTATACCTTAAATCAGTCAGAAATGCAGCAAAAACTCTGGATCTACTTGCTTCCTCTAGAACCCCCAAGCTTCCTCTTCCTTCTTAAGTAGTTAAACATTCATCAGCTCTCGGATCAACTCTCCTCAAACTCCTACACATAAAATCTCTTTCAATTACTCTTTCATACTCATAACCCCTTTAAGGATCCACTCTGTTCAACGGTCAAATCCAAGGTCAACACTTTGGTCAAATTCAACCTTCGGGTCCAAGTCAACATTCTGGTTGACTCAACACGCCGAGCTAGTCCATCAACTCGTCGAGTTCCATGATCATAAAAGCCTGAAATCTTGATCCTACTTGTCGAGTTCTATCATGAGCTCGTCGATTTCCCCTTCATTCAAGTCGGGGCATTTCACTTACAACTTGCCGAGTTCATCCTTGAACTCGTCGAGTTCCTCTTCATATCAGTTGGGAAATTTTGCTCTTAACTCGTTGAGTTCATCCTTGAACTCGTCGAGTTCCTCTTCATATCATTTGGGACATTTTGCTCTTAAATCGTTGATTTATTCCTTGAACTCATCGAGTTCTTTGATATTCAAGTCCATAAACACGTCCAAATCGCTGAGTCATCTTCTAGAGTCAACGAGTTTTCTTAGTTTTAAAAAAGGGTGGGGACCACGACCCAACTCGCCATGTCGTATGATCAACTCGTCGAGTCCTCCAAAGTCCAAATCCATATACTCGTTCTTAGTCGGGCTTAATGCATCCAAAATATAGATCTGACCTCCTAGGGTCGATATAACACGTAAAGTTACAAACTTTACGTTCATGCATGGGTTATTTAGCTTAAAAAGTCCTAAAAAGTGGTTCATATGATGCATGGGACTCCCATAGCCATAAAGTTGACACCTTTATGCCATGGAGTCCCTCAAAGACTCTGGATCTGAAGTTATTACCCCAAAGTATGCTTGCATCAACGAATGCTTCCATAATATGCTCCAAAAGGCCCTAAACTACCCCATGAAGAGATCTAGTAAGCGAATAGCCAAAGTATAGACTTTATACCTCAAATGAGTTAGAAATGCAGCACAAACCCTGGATTTACTTGCCTCCTCTAGAACCCCCTAGCTTCCTCTTCCTTCTCAAGCTTCAAAATCACCAAGAACACACAACAATGGCACACGAACACTCAAAATGGGCTAGGGTTTCGTGACTAAGGTTTAGAGATGATGGAGGCTGAAGTTGAGTCCAGTTATAGTGTTTAAATAGAGTGTAAGCCCTGAAAATTAGGGTTTCACTCTGGCAGCCCTACTCGTCGAGTAGGCTTCACTTCCCGCGTCCAATCATTCGTTCCTACTCGACGAGTCTGGGGCCTCCAACTCGTCGATTCCCTTTGCAAAAATGAATGCTTTAATTAAAAAAAATACATACCAGTATCTAGGCGTTACAAGCACCCTCGCCCTGGATAACCAGTTCTCCCCCACTTGGGGTTCAAACCTGAACTAACCGGTGCTCTCAATTGAGCATCACTCCATTAGAGTTCAACCGGTCCATCCCCACAATGACCATCCTCTCTCACAAAGGAATATAAAAAAACAATCGGATATCTCTCTCGGAACAACTCAAGAGTACAACCCCAATGAACTCTCGATATACTCATTAAACGATCATCAGCTATCTCCACCTCTAACAGATAATCCAGCTCCCTAGGAACATCATCAAATCACTTGCTGAGTGCAATAGATACAAACGATCGGGTAGCATACCAATCAAAAAGAACCAGATCAAGAAATTTGTTTATTAAGAACATCCCTAAACATTCATGAAACATAAGCATAAAAAATAATGAAAGCGCATAAATGGAAAAACATATTTGTAACCACTTTAGGAGTCGCACGTGCCTCCTCGGCTGTCAGCTGAAAAGCCATGCTCTTCACTACAGGGGGCACTCCTTGCCATCAATGGTCCTCAACGTAGCCGACACGGATGCTACAACCGCTCCTCTGGTCAAACTTGGGAAATCGGCCTTCTTGTGGTCCCTATGATTTTAAATAAAGTAGATCAGACCTGAAATATGGTTGGTGATGGTGGTGGCAGTGCAATCCTTGCCTAATTGTCCTGCCTTACCACACTTATAAAAACCCGATTCACTTGCCATGCAAACTCTTTCATGCATCTTGTCACACTTGCCATAGCGGTTCTGGCCCTGCTGGCCCCTCAATCTAGACTCAAAAACCTTTGGTTTCTTCGTTGAACCCTGATTCGTCTACACTTGCTCTGCATTCCTCTTTCCGATGTGCTCCAAATCGATTTCCCCTCTCCCGGACCCTAGCTATCATGTCTTCCAATTTCAGACAGACTAAAAAGCTAACAAACTCCCTGATATCCGATCTTAGCATTTCATGGTACCGATTTTTCCTCATCTCCTCATCTACATCATATTGGGGTACCAATAAATCTCTTTCTCTCGAAACTTAGCGGTGATCTCTGTCGTGGTCTCAATCATGTGTCACATATCCAAGAACTTCCTCGCAAACTGTTGCACCTCAATAGCCGGTGCAAACTCCGCTCGGATCCGTGTCATAAAATCCGATAAGGTCATGGCCTCAATGTATGGGGCTCCCAGAACATAACCAACCTCCTCCTATTAATCCCGGGCTCGCTCCCTCAGACAGTCTGTATCGAACCTCACCTTCGGGCCCCTCATGGCAGAAGCTAGTCATCTGAGAACACTCCATATTTGATATCCATCTTCTGGCAGTAATGGGGTTCTTCACCGAATAGAACTTTGGCACCCCACATCCCCATAATTCCTTGAGGGAGATTGTGCAGGCTCCGTACCGCCCAATAGCTAGCTCGACTCTAAAGGTCCAAAAATGCTCATCCATTAACTCAATGATGCCATCCTTGATCGATGTGAACATCATCGAGGTCGCATCAAGGATGCCTCTCGTAATCTTAGATGCTATGAACTCATGTTTCCCCTCGTCAATCGGCTCGGTGCCCGTACCCGAACCCGATCCACATCCCGAACCTCCTACTCCACCACGTATCATCACCATGCTGAAACACAATAAATAAACAATCAGTATACGTACAAATAGGTTCACACTCCTGAAGTCTCTCAAAATCATCAAGGCCTTCCTTGTCTCGGGTATAGATCATATGCTTTCGGTAGTACGGGCCCAATAGTACCGTCCACACCTATCTATACCTTCCTCAAGGACGGTCTCAAATCCTCCAAGTCGCTTCCCTAATATCGATTACGACACTCATAATAAACAACACCCTACGTGATAAAACATTTACTAAGCTTCCCTAAGGTTCCTTTCCCACCACTCTTTGTCATCAGTTGCAGAAGAGACTCCCTCCAATACCTTCTAACTACCTTACGAATACAATTACATGCTACCGACACCAAATAATTTGTGATGGCTAAGTCCCAGCCTACAATGGTTGGAATCAAACATGAGTTGCGCAATAGGGTTGATCCTAACCTTCGAAAACTATCTAATCCCAACAACATATAATTTTGAATATTCTCTTAATAATTAGCTGGCACCAGTTGAGTCCCTAGAAGCACAAAGCAAGCAGCATTTGAGCATTGAGCATTAAACCGGAGCACTACTGAATTAGGACACTCTACCTAATCTTTCTGAAATCTATACTAGCATGCAGTCCTAAAGGTTCATACAACCAG
This sequence comes from Lactuca sativa, assembly GCF_002870075.4. NCBI lineage: Eukaryota > Viridiplantae > Streptophyta > Magnoliopsida > Asterales > Asteraceae > Lactuca > Lactuca sativa. The sequence goes on along the minus strand of NC_056625.2, from coordinate 20,939,343 downwards.
AATACAAGGCATCTCTCCTAGCATCCTACCATGCAATTACGAGCAAATCCTTATCCCTAATCTAGCATGCTATACACATATGTATATGCTGAAACTATAAGCATGTAGGGGTATTTTGAGAAATACATACTTGAGCTCAGCTGATTGCACACATCGCACCCCTTTTCTTTATAGAATTTATTTATGAAAAATCTATTTTGTTTTTAAAATATTATCAATTCCTCAGTTTGAGTTCAGATACACCCGAGAGTATGTTGAAATCCATCAAACCAAGGCTCTGATACCTACTTGTAACGTTCCAAAAATTACTAAGTAAAAATTTCATCTTAAAAACCAACGAAAACATCATTCATTCATTTCAAAACCCATTGAACCGTGATAATGTATAAAATAGTTATGAGATTACAAATTAGGTCATAAAATGCAAAATGCCGGTGGATGTGGTGCGATCATGCCGGGTCCTTCCCTTTCGAACTGGAAGTACCTGAAATTATAAACATAAAACTATTAGCACAAAGCTTAGTTAGTTCCCCCAAAATACCCCATACCATATATACATAACAATACAAAACTAAATTGGGTCTATTTCACTCCTTTCAGTCTCTTTCAACTGGTATTGGCTATATTTCACCCCTTTCGGTCTCTTTCAACCAGTATTGGGTCTATTTCACCCTCTATAACTAAGCATACAATCATATCAGCAAGAGTTACAAAGACAACAAGCACATACATGCATATCAACAAATGTCACAAGGACAACTATCATCCTACAAACATAATCCAATGGGACGACATTTGTATCTTAGACCCACAAATATAGTGAAGAGACTCACCACAACCGGTCAATGAACAAATCCTACTCTCTCTCTCTCGGGTTGTTGGAGTTGAAAGCTCTCTTACGGAACATAACCAAATCAACCTAATTAGGAAACAATAAAATCTCCTACTTTGTCGGTCCCAAAACTAAAGTAAGTTCTTAATTGGGTGAAAGACCATTTTTCCCTTTCGAGTCCTCGACCCTCCACAGTTAACCAAAAGTCAAATGGTCAAATAAAAGTCAACTCTCAGAGACAGGGAGTGTATGCGCTATGTACCCTCTTTTATGTTGGGCTTAGAGCTCACTCAAACAAAAATGACGGACCACTCATGAGCTACGTTGAGTGTAGCTTGGATTACGCCTCGCGAAATGGGCTGATAAGTTCTTTCCACATTAAGCTATTAACTCGCAAAGGCAAGTCATCAAGTGCTCAGATCTAATATGAATGAACATTCTGAATCATAAAGTTGGTCACTTTATGCCCATGCATGACCTTAGGGAGTACCAACTCAAACACTAACTTTTGAACCTTACTTAATAGCCAAATCCTTTGCATGGAAGAAAAGTAGTAGTCAAGAATCCATTTTTATGACTAAACAACCTTGGAAAAAAAGGCTAGTCTTCCTAAGGTCTCGAGTAACTTCTACTCACAAGACACAATGTTTAGGGACAAAATATTGAGAAAAGCAAGATCTAATGAGAAATGTGATAAAGACTCTAGATCTACAAGCTTGGCTTCAACAACTCTTCAAGCTCAACTTTCTCCTTCTTCAAAGTATACAAAAACACACCAAAAGGCTCGAATATTGCTCTAAGGAACTAGGGTCTCGATCTTTAATCTCAAGGGGATGGAGGTTGCTGGTAAGGGAGGCTTAGAGGGCATAAGTTCCTTTAATAATTAGGGGTTAAACCCTCAAATTTAAGGTTTGGGGTTTGAATGAGTACACCCAGCATACACATTAGTATGCCCAGCGTATTGGATGAAAGTCAAGCCCCACTTAAAAGGTTTACACTTAGCATACCCATTAGGTACGCCACATATAAGGACTGAAATTGTAAGATTTTTATACATTTGAGCCATAAATGAAATATTTGGAAACACGGGTGTTACACTCACATACTCCCTCTCTCTCTCTCACACACACACACATTCTCTCTCTCTCTCTCTCTCATTGTAAATATATTTTAGTCAATGAAGTCAATCCAATTTCAATTCTATTATAAATTTTAATCAATTTTCATTTTATTCTTGAAGACGACAACTCTATTGAAGATTTTTTTGAGAATTAATAAATTTAAATAATATTACAACATATATCATAAGTATAACAATTTGTTTGAAAGAATAATCATTCTTACTTCATTGTATTATCTTAAGAACCACATAAAAAATATTACAAATGAGGATACCATATTTCCAATAGAGAGTCTTGAAAATCATGTAAAAATAATACAAATGAGAATGAGTGAAGAATGAAATTATGTGAGAATGTCAACCATAAAATCGAATTCTAAGGCTTTTTGCTCTGGATTTTTCAAGAAATTACAGTTATTGGTAACGTCAAAATTGATCATCAGCTTTAGTCTATCTTCCCTGATCATTGAGTGTAGCAAAACACCCTTATCTTTGGATTCTTGAATGTCAGAAGATTTGGTATTTTGGAGTCTATATTGGATTCTTTAATCATTATTGGTTTCATGTAACTGTCAAACAAATATGAAAAATGTTAACATCAACTATAATCAACATTTTTAAGA
>NC_056625.2:20886768-20934268 GCF_002870075.4 Lactuca sativa | reverse complement strand
CAATTATATTATAAATAAGTTAAATAATGCTCGATAAACAACAAATGTTGTTTTATTACAATGTCTTCATCCCACATCGATGGTGAGAGTAAACAAGAGAATGTTTCCTCTTTTATAAATAGAAAAGGTTGTGAAATGTTTCAAAGGGACCAAACCATGAGAACTTTCTCATGCCTACCTTTGTAGGATTTTGAATGTATTATTTGGTGAGATTGTCTATATTGGCAAGTGTCTAGTTAACTTTTAGAGTTCTAAAAATGGTTTTGAACCGAATTTTTTCAGGTTTAAATTTAGTGTTTCAGTTAGAATTTTTTTTTTTTTTTTTTTTTTTTTTTTTTTTTTTTTTTTTTTGTAGTTGGGTATATTGAGTTGAATCCGAGTTGCATCAATTTGGACCGATAAAGGAATCATTTTCCGTTCACAGCAAACATTTGAAAATCCCATGATTTTTCAAATTATTTCTAATAATATTATAAATAAGTTACATAATTTTATATAAATATAAAAAAGTATCTACCTAAACCTAAAATTATAACTGTTTGAAAAATCAATTTGATTCAAAAGCATGAAATATATACAAACCGGGTTTCACTAGAAAAAAAATATGTAGTTTGGTATATTTAGTTGAATCGGTCCGAGTTTGATCTATTTGGACTATAAAAGAAGCATTTTCCTTTCACTACATACATTTGAAACTCTCATGATTTTTCAAATTGTTTCCAATGATATTTTAAAAAAGTTACATGATGGTATATAAATATAAAAAAACATCTACCTAAACATAAAATTATAATTGTTTCAAAATTCGATTTGATAAAAGCACGAAATATATACGCATATTATATTTTATAAATGAATTCTTTTTATAATGAACTTTTGAATCTTGAAAATACATATAAACAAACTTTCTATATTAAGTACCTACCTGAATTTATGATTTTAGAATTGAACAAAAAGTTATTCAATAAAAACTTACTTTCTTGGATAGCAACTTACGAGATTACAGAAAAATGCAACTATTGAACAATAAAGAAAGGGTAAACAAGAGAAAGGTGTTTTACTAATTAAGTTGAATAATATTTTATTAACAAGAAAGCGTGTTTTATTACAATGTCTTCATCCCACATCGATGGTGAGAGTAAAATAGACAAAGTTTCCTCTTCTATAAATAGGAAAGGTTGTGAAATGTTTCAAAGGGACCAAACTATGAGAACTTCCTTATGCCTACATTTTTAGGATGTTGAGGGTATTCTTTGGTGAGATTGTCTTTATTGACAACTGTCCATTTAAGTTTTAGAATCCTGAAAATGGTTTTGAACAAGATTTGTTTAGGTTAAAAAAAAGTTTCAGTTGAAAAATCGTTATTTAGTTTGGTATATTAAGTTGAATCGATCTGAGTTTGATCAATTTTAACCGATAAAGGAAACATTTTCCTTTCAGCACATACATTTGAAACTCCCATGATTTTTCAAATTGTTTCTAATAATATTATAAATAAGTTACCTAAATATAAAATTATACTTGTTTGAAAAATAAATTTGATTAAAAACACAAAATATATACAAACTGAGTTTCAATAGAAAAAACGTTATGTAGTTTGGTATATTAAGCTGAATCGGTTTGACTTTGATCAATTTAGACTGATAAATGAAGTATTTTCCTTTCACCACGTACATTTGAAACTCCCATTATTTTTCAAATTGTTTATAATAATATTATAAGTTACATAATGTTATATAAATATAAAAAAATCTACTTAAACATAAAATTATAATTGTTTGAAAAATCACTTTGATTCAAAAGCACGAAATATATACTCAGATTATATTTTATAAATTAATTCATTTTATAATGACATTTTGAATCATAAATATACATATAAACAAACTTTCTATATTAAGTACCCAACTGAATTTATGATTTTAGGATTTAACAAAAAGTTATACAATAAAAACTTAATTTTTTATAACAACTTACGAGATTACTGAAAAATGAAACTATTGAACAATAAATTTTCTAGATAACGTTTTATTTTTATTATTTAATATTTTATTTAACAAAATGAAATTATTGGTAAATAAAGAAATGAGTTTAATTAAAATGTCTTCATCCCACATTGATCGTGAGAGTAAACCAGAGAATGTATTATCCTCTATGAATAGGAAAGGTTGTGAAATGTTTCAAAGGGACTAATCCATGAGATCATCCTTGCATCTAACTTTGTAGGATGTTGAGTGTATTCTTTAGTGAGATTGTCTTTGTCGACATGTGACCAATTAAATTTTAGAATTTCGAAAATGATTTTGGACCGTATCTTTTAGATTTGGATCAAGTTTAATAAGGATCCGAGTGTCTTCTGGCTGAGTTAGGCAAACTCGCTTCCATTGGAGGCCGAGTTTAAGTAACATGCCGAGTATTTGGTTGTGTTAGCCAAGTTTTACAACCATGTATGTAATACAATTTAAAGTTTTAACCGTATAAAAGACATCATTATTATCATATGTTCTACATAATTACGGTAATATTTATGATACAAAACATTTTTTTTACTATTTAAGATAAAAAGTTATCTCTATTATCATATGTTGTACAGAATAATAAAATTTAAGATAGATAAAAAGATGTCACTATTATCGTATTTTCTACATAATGATAATACTTAATATAAACGTTTAAATTTAATATGAAATTATTATTTAATAGATAAAAATAACGATTTATTTATTTTAAATTTTTTTTTTCTATTTTAACCATATAACTTTGTATATGCAAAACAACTTCAAGTTCCAACCTTATCTTTGATAATATATTTCAACATAATAACAATACTAAAAATCATTTTTTATATTTTTTATGAAATTTTTATTTAATTGTTAATAACAATGATTTAGTTATTTTTAATATAAAATATTTTCTTATATCCCACGCAACACGCGGGCATTCGCCTAGTTATATTATAAAGGAAACATTTTTCTTTTCACCACATCAATTTGAAACTCCCAACTCTTCATATTTCCATATAATTTACTTAATTTATTAAATTAAATATGTTGTTAGTTATAAACATTATCATAAATGAAAGACTTCTTGAATTATCAATGTAATAAATTTGTTGACTTCAATATAGTGTTAAATACATAACTTAAATTAATATATTAAATAAACTTAAAAATATAGTGTTAAAATCAAAATCTAAACTAAAATATCAAATAAAGTTTTAAAAATTCAACGTATGTTTTTTAAAATAGTTAAAATGAGAATATTAAATACGGTAAATATAAAAATATTAAATATAAAAGTCGAATTAACTAAAATATATCCAAAAACTACTTTTTATAATAACTAAAACTCAATTAAGTTGTTTTTAAATTAATTTATAATAATAATTAAAAATAAAATACAATTGTAAATTAAATTGTGTTACATTACAAACAGTGATTGATAATTAAATAATATTCATGCTGAAATTAAAACATCATCAAAAAAAATTTAAAATTTATCAAATTATAACAATAGTTAACTAAAATAGTGAGTGATATAACTTTTTTGTGGAAAGAGAACTTCCTTAACAAGGGTTTCATGGCCGAATAATCTTCGATGCAAATATAAGGCTATGCATCATGCCATGGATTAGTGCGATAGTTTAAATATGAGTTAATAATTTATTCATCATATCTTTCATATGTCTTATTATGTCACCACAGCTAATTTTATACACACGTAAAGCATGAGTAGAAACCATTAAATGATTTTATTTTAATAAGTGTTATATTATTTATTGTGCAAATTAATTATAATTTTGCATCAAGTAAATGTAATTATTATTATTTTATAGTTAATAAAAACGACATATATATATTTTCAATAACGTATGATTACAAAAAATTTCACCGTATAATTTTATTCCGTGCAATGCGCGAATATTCTTCTAGTCTATATTTATAAAGGAAACATTTTTCTTTTAACCACATTCATTTGAAACTTTCATGCCTTTTTCTTTTCACCACATTCATTTGAAACTCTCGTGACTTTTCAATTTTTTTTTTAATAATGATTATAAGTTGGTTAATAAGGTTAAATAAATAAAAATCTAAAGTGTAATTATATATAAACTAAATTTCAATATTCAAAAAAATATCTTTACTTCTACTTATAAAGTTATGTTTCTTAACTTTTAATATATTATACTTAATTTATTAGATTTAATATGTTATTGTATGTAAACCATTATCAGTTTAAAGCTACAACTTTTGAACAGTTTGGACAAAATACTTAAATTGTTACTTAAATATAATATTACAGTGTCAACTTAAATATAAATTTTAGTTCCACTTACAAAATCCAGTAAATATTTTTTGAATAGTTAAGTGATAAATTGTAGTGCTAAATGCAAAAACTAAATTGTAATCTCAATTTAATTACAACTTTTGAACAGTTTGGACAAAATATTTAAATTGTTAATTAAATATAATATTACAGTGTCAACTTAAATATAAATTTTAGTTCCACTTACAAAATCCAGTGAATATTTTTTGAATAGTTAAAAGTGATAAATTGTAATGGTAATGCAAAAACTAAATTATAATCTCAATTTAACTAAAATATTTCCTAAAGATATTTTTATAATCATTAAAAGTTTTCAAATAACTAGCCTAAAATAACTTGCAATAATAATAGTTAAAAATAACTCTATATAAATGATTATATTGTTACCTTTAAAATCAACAAACAATGTTTGATGTTTTAAATAATTATAATGATAGAAACTAAAACTTTAAACAAATAAATTTTAAAAATTAAATAACAGAAACAATGTTTGATATTTTAAAAAATTACAATTATAAAAATCAAAATCCTAAGCAAATAAACGTTTTAAAATTAATTAATCATAACAACAAGTACAAGTGTCATTAAACCATATATTATATTTAATTTTACTCATGAGTAACCCAAAGATACACATTATTATATAATTCAAAAAAACAATGTCTATACCAACATAGTATAAGATTTATTATATAATATTTAACAACAAAGTGCTTGATATATTTAAAAAACATATATTTGTAAAGTTTTTAAATATATTGCTGTGTTTTGCGCAACGAGCAGGTATTCGCCTAGTATATATATATATATATATATATATATATATATATATATATATATATATATATATATATATATATATATATATATATATATATATATATAAGAAAACATTTTTCCTTTCACCACATTCATTTGAAACTCTCATACATTTTTCCTTTCACCATATTCATTTGAAAGTCACATGACTTTTAAATTTGTTTCTAATAATAATTATAATTTTGTTAATAAGATTAAATAAATATCAAACCTATAGTGTAATCATATATAAACTAAATTTCAATATTAAAAAATATATTTATTTCTACTTATAAAGTTATGTTTTTTTAACTTTTAACATATTATACTTAATTTATTAGTTTTAATATATTGTTGGATGCAACTATTATCAATTTAAAGCTACAACTTTTAAACAATTTGTATAAAATACTTAAATTATAAATTTAAATATAACATTACAGGATTAACTTAAATATGACTTTTAGTTTAACTTGAATAACCCAAAGAATATTTTATAAATAGTTAAAAGTGATAAATTGTAATGTATTTCTAATAATGATTATAAGTTGGTTAATAATGTTAAATAACTGTCAAACCTAAAGTATAATCATAAATAAACTAAATTTCAATATTAAAATAATATCTTCACTTCTACTTATAAAGTTATGTCTTTAACTTTTAACATATTATACTTAATTTATTAGATTTAATATGTTGTTGTACGTAAACCATTATCAATTTAAAACTACAACTTTTGAACAGTTTGGACAAAATACTTAAATTGATAATGTAAGAGTAAATTACTGAAATCGTCCCTGTGGTTTGGTCAAAATTGCACGTTTGGTCCCTAACTTTTTTTTTGCACTCGGATCGTCCCTGTGGTTTGATTTTGTTGCGTTTTTCGTCCATGTGGTTTGATTTTGTTGCATTTTTCGTCGCTTACATACATAAAATTAGGGACCAAACATGCAACTTTTACCAAACCATAGGAATGAAAAACGCAACAAAAGCAAGCCACAGGGACGATCCGAGTGCAAAAAAAAAGTTAGGGACCAAACGTGCAATTTTTACTAAACCACAAAGACGATTTCAGTAATTAACTCTTAATTTAAATATAACATTACAGTGTTAATTTAAATATAAATTACAGATCTACTTAAAAAATTGAATCAATATTTTGTGAATAGTTAAAAGTGATAAATTTTAGTGTTAAATGAAAAACTAAATTATAATCTCAATTTAACTAAAATATTTCCTAAAGATATTTGCATAATCGTTAAAAGTTTTCAAATAAGTAGCTTAAAATAACTTACAATTACAATAGTTAAAAATAACTTTATATAAATAATTATATTGTTACCTTTACAATCAAAAAACAATGTTTGATGTTTTAAATAATTATAATGAAAAAATTAAAATATTAAGCAAATAAATTTTAAAAAATTAATTATCAATAACAAGAACTATAAATAACATTAAACCATATATTATATTTAATTTTATTCATGAGTAACTCGTGGGTAGAAGTCATTCAAACGTTGAGATTATGCAGTTATAATAGATGTATATATTATCATATAATTGAAAATAATCAAATTTAACAACAGCATTAATGTTATATTTAAACAAACATATATTGGTAAATATTTCAACTATATAGGTATTTCTGCACAATGTGTGGGCATTCGTTAACGACATAAGGAAATAATATTAATAATAAGGCTTCAATTCCTAGGGACTTTATAGGGAAAAAAATTTCATCATTTTTTCGAGGTCTAAGTTTCGGGTTTTTACATTATATTGATTATTAATATTATTATTATTATTTAAATTAATCTTATTATTATTATTATTATTATTATTATTATTATTATTATTATTATTATTATTATTATTATTGGTAGCAGTAGTAGTAGGTTGCTCTAACTTTTTGTAAAGAATTTGAGCAGAATTAGATATTAAAAAAGTGATGTTATTTTTCTTCGTAATTAATAAATTATCGTTAAATAATTAGATTTTGAGTTAACTGACGCTAGCCTGGTTAGTAGAGGGTAATATCTCTAAGAGTAGAAGTCTCAAGTTCGGAGTTCGGACCATGGTAAGGAGATTTTAACTTAAGGGCATACTAACACGTTGACCAACTAATCCGTCCTCCAAAAAAATTAATAATTAGATTTTTTGAAATAAAAAACTATTTAATGTAAATCAATCTTATATATAATGAGGAAAGAAAATTTAAAACACATATTAAAGGGAAATTGTATTCATACCCCCTCCCTCCTCCTCCTCCTCCCCTCTAATGCTTTGTGTGCCCCCTTTTGTGAGTGAAATAGTATATGTTTACTCCATCAATAGGTTAGAGACTAGTTTATAAATTATAATTTCGGGTTTAAAAATCAAGGTCAAAATTGGGTTAGAATACATAATTTCGACCCCAGTCATGTGTTCTGCCCCGTGGATGCTGCCAAGGTTTCCACCCATTGGACCCCGTCGTATAGGAGTGAAACCAGACATGGGATTTTTCCCCTTGTACCCCTCTACCAGGGGGTCATTACCCTGGACCCTCATCGTCCAGGGGCTTCACCCTTAAATACCAGTATACTTCAAATCAGAATAAATTTAAACAAATGTACACTCCACACCATCCTTACTTGTTCAATATTTATCAATATTTCATTGTTCAACAAGTTCATCCCAATACACTTCAATAATATTGGTGACACAAATCACCAACAATCCTCCCCCCATTTAACTGTAATCTCAATATTAAATGTCGTGACGATTGAATTTCAAATTAGTATATTTCTCATTCCAAATATTAAAATATCATGGTGTCACTAAGGATTGAACCCTTTTCTAGTCATAGTGAATAGATGAAGATAACATACATAATAGTTTACACACTCATATGTTCTAACTTAACACTGTATTTTACTAGCATGTGTCATATCCTTCAATAAGCATATCAAAGCCAAGTCCCCAGCTTCTTGAAGTGGCCAAACTTTATGCTAATATAAATAGTTCTCTTACGCTTGAACCTACATATGCAATTTATCAAAAGAACTATTAAGAAATTAAAATTTCAACCTTTCCTGCTTGCACTTATGAACACATACCTTGGGATGATGTTAATTATGTGTTCTGGTCTTTAGATACCAAGCTTTCCATATTGATATCATCATCTAACATTACATTAGATGGGAATTGAGTATCTTAATATGAAATATTTCATGTGGACTTTAAACCCATCCCCTCAGCCACCTTGTGTGCAAGATCTCTATCTAACCCTTTGTTTAGATCATCGACTAAACTGTACCATGTTCTCACAAACTCTAGCTAATATATTCTCCTCATACCGTGTTATGCTTGAAGGATCAGCAACCATATTGATTTTGACGATTTCCGCGCGATAGGCAGAAGGAACTTGTAGTGTAAGTCCGTTGGATTTCTGTTGTTTGAGACTATTGAGATCTTTCATGGTGGTGAGGATTAATAGATTGATCTGAAGTAGGTGCAGGGTGAGTTGTTGTTAGATTCCCGCTCTCAGGGTTGTGCACAAACTCCTTATATTGGAATCCTCTAGACAATATCTCGTTGTAGCTGGTTGTTCCTTCTTGGACAATGGAATAAAGTTAAGAGGAGTGTGTATTGCTCAGGCTGAATATTAATTGGAGGTGGGATTGAATCGTCGAATCGATCACTATCATTAGTAGGGGTGGAGCTATTGTTGAGTTATCAATCTAGTTTAGGGTGTAATGGATGCACGTTTGTATGGGTTTTTGATTCAGCAGATGAGATTGTTCGAGAAATTATCAAGTAGTATCAGTTGACAGTACTATGTGTGAATCAATTTCCTTCAAGTGTAGAGCAACGAGTATATCCTTGGACCCATGAATAGAGTGTAGGAGTAACATTGACCAGTTTTCAGGAAGCACTTCGAATGTGAGCGGAACCTCTTTTCAGAGTGGTCACATCAATAGTGTTGGAAAGTAGTGAGGCTGACCTCGGCTCTGATGGCACTCAAAAGTTCTGTTCAATCATCTGAACAATTGTAGGATCAGTTCGATTATTTGAACTCGAAAATTTCTTTGAGAATATTTTATGGATGGTATGTTTATTGATATAGAGGGTGATCAAGTTGGAAAACTAAAGGTATGAACGCTATTATTGGATATTGGATTAGGGATAAGCTCAGGTGTTGTTATTGGTTAGTGGATCGGGAATAAGCCCAAGTGCTATTGTTGGATAGTGGATTGGGGGTAAGCCTAAGTGTTGTTATTGGTTAATGGATTGGGAGTAATCCTGAGTGTTGTTAGTGGATAGCAGATTAGGGGTGAGCCCGAGTGTTGATAGTAGATAACTAAGTAGGGCTGTCGGAGCCAGGTTGGAACATGGTCTGCTTTAGTTTGTTACCAATTGGTCTTCATTGTGATTGTGCACTTATGTGCGGGATTAGCATGATGATGTGTGGCCGAAAAGGTACTGAGCCGATCAAATATATATATTTCCAGACAGCTTGTTGATATGAGGGTGTTTATCATGAAGTGGAAGCGAGAGTTGATTTCGAGGACGAAATCTAATTTAAATGGGGGAGAATTGCAACATCCTATTTCCTACCATCTCTTATTTCAAGTCCGCGGGCTAGAAGTCGATTGTGTAAAGGCTTTGGGCCTTAAGGAGGCATAGTTTAGTCCTTTTGTAAGGAGGTAATGATGGTTAAGAGATTTAACCCTTGAATTGTGTTTTGCACCAAAGGGTAGAAAGGGAAAAGTTAAAGGTCGGGTTCTTGTATGAAATATGGATTTTTCTTTGAGAATCTTTTAGTCCAAAATATTTTTATAATATTGTGGGGCTCTTTGATACCTTTCCTTGGAGATAAAGATCGTCGAAAAAGGGGTTGGAACGAAAAAGTTGTGACTGTTAGAAGTTAGGAGGGTTTTGGGTTTAGCATAGTACGTTGGGCATACATGGTGTACGCTGGGCATACTAGGCAAGAATGATCGCCGAGATTTAACCTGGTATATTGGGCATACCAAGAGCATGTTGGGCGTATGTGATCAAAATCCAAACCCTAATTTCGGCGTTTTAAACCCTACTTAAGCTCCTTAACTTCCCCAAACCCTTTTCATTCTCAGCCTCCACCTCTCCAATGTCCTCCCTTGAAACCCTAACCCTAGTTTGAGCATTGTGATCAAAGGAAGGTGTTTTTAAGTGCTTTGGAATGTTCATGGTGCATCTTGTAAAAGAAGGAGATCATTGGAGAAGTGTTGGTTTCATTGGTGCTTGTAGATCCAGACCTTGTTCACCTCGATCTTTCCTCTAGAAGTATAAAGCTTAAATCTTGATGATGCATGTGTTAGATCTAGCTAGTTTTGGGTGTTATGAGCTTTTGGTCACTTTAGTGAATAAATTTTATATCTTGAAAGTTTGTGACTTTTTTATGGATAAAGTTGGAAACTTTATCCATCTAAACATCATATTGATTCAGATATGAATATTGGATACTTGGACTTAATCGGATAAGTTGAGAGAGATGCTATTTTGGTCCCTTTAGGACTTGAAGACTAGATCTTGGTTGTTTGGACCATCCTAATGGATAAAGTTGGAATTTTATCCGTTATGGAGCTATTAGGAACCATAAATATGTGATCTCGGACATTAGTTTCCATCCATGCATGGGCTATGATGTCTTATTGAGTTAAGAAGTTAGGGTTTTTAGTATTGAGAACTTCTTAGCTATGTAAAGTCATAAAGTTGGAAACTTTATGACTTTAGATGTTATTTTGGGACTAGATCTACTTTTGGACGAGGGGACTTAATGGAATAAGCCCTTAAAAGGAAGGAACATATTCAACCAGAGTACGATGTGCATACATAGGTGTACATCGCACGTACATGATGGGAGCCCTTATTTTGGATAGTAAGTACATCGTGCGTACATGTTGAGTAAATCGGGTGTACTCATCCTGAGTCAACTCGGTTAACCTATTGACTTTTGACTTTGAGCAGATTTTGACCAAGTTTAACTTAGAGGTATTTTGGGTATTTTGAATTGTAGTTGAGTTTTGCATTTTTCGATGTATAGGTGACCGGTAGAGATGATATTTGGAGCAGTGTCTTGTTTAGCTATCATTTCAGACTGAAAGGTGAGTTTTCCTCACTGTACTTGTGGGGAGAAGGCACCAATGTCGGCCCACTAGGTTATATATTCTGGTACATATGATGTTACTATGTTTTAGTGATCTGTTAGATATATATCTTGGTATATAGGATATTATTATGCTATAGTGATATGTTAGATCTGGATCATGGTATATAAGATGTTGTCATACTGTAGTGATAAGTTAGATATGTATCCTGATATATAGAATTTTCCTATGTGGTAGTGGTCTATAGATCTGCCTGAGTTTCCTAATGACTGGTTTCATGTTTATCTGTTGTTTATGTCAACATAGTCTGTTTTGGGTTGAGGCTTTACTGCTATGTGCGGGAGCCAACAGACCGGGGGTAATCCAGCCCGATGGTTGTGGACCCGAGGGTATTCCAGTCTGATGACTCAATGGGCCCATTATATATTAGCATTCCAATCCAATGATTGATTGGGCTTGTCACATGTTAGCATTCCATTTCAATGATTGATTGGGTTGTGGGTAATCTAGATCGATGGCTGTGGACCTGAGGGTATTCTAGTTTGATGACTGAGTGGAGCCAACATGCATGATTGTATATGTTATTTGTTGTGTGTTGGTACATTGGGGGAACTTACTAAGCTTTGGTGTAAAGTTTCAGTTTATTTTTTCAGGTACTTCAGATGATCGTCGCAAAGTGAAGGCGTGATCATACACATCGTTCAATGACATGTTTTGTGATTTATGATATATTGATCTTGGGGATATTTGTATTTTAGACTTGGTTTTGTTATGGGTTTCATTTTAAAACAATGGTTTCTCTTGATTTAAAAATGAAAAATTTTATCCTGATTTTGGGATGTTACAAGTTCGTATCAAAGCCTTGGTTTGAGGGATTGGATGAGCATCCGTGTGAATCCAAACTCAAACTAAGGATCTATAAAAGTTTTCAAGATAATATTCTAAATTGTTTTCAAAATTGTTTTCAAAATTGTTTTCATATATGGGTTTCAAGGGTAACCAAAGAAGGATGAGATGTTTACGATCAATCGGAGCAAGAGAGTATACCCCAAGATACCCATAATTTTATTTCGTTATGATAGAACTGCATGCTAGTTTTAGGGTAGAGATCTTCAGCAATTGCATGATAGAATTGCCTGATTTATGATACCTTATTCCTATATAGCTTTATGCTCGAATGTTGCTTGCTTGTTGCTTGTAAGACTCTTTCGGGTGAGAATTAACTACTAATTGAATACGTTAAGTCACATGCTGCATGGGTTAAATAATCTTAGAGTGAAGGATTTCGTTCTATTGTGCATCTCTTGTCTGAGTCTAATCGTTGTAGGGTTGAATCTTTTAATCTAAGATTATTTAAGTTATATTGCATGTGATTGTATTCATGAAGTAGTTAATTGACACCAATAGGGGTCTTTCGGCAGCTAATGGCAGGGTGAGGTGAGGACCCTAGGATAGCTTAGGGAGTGTGTAGTACTCATGGTGCGCTATTTAGCAGGTGTTGGGAGTATCATTATGAGTGAATATGTGGATTTAGCAGGTCTGTTGAGGAATTATTAGACACTATCGAGAGAGTAAGGATAGTATGTATGTGTATTCTAGTTGTGGGTTTGTTTTCGGGCAGTTTGTGATGATCCTTGAGACAAATACTGGTAGGTGTGGAAGGTAGTACAGACCCGTACTAGTAGAAGCACAGGACCGATATGCGTAACAAGGAAGTCAGAACCCCGAGGGTTTAGTCTCTCTATGATGGTTGAAGTGGTACAAAATTATGGAATTTCTGATATATATATATATATATATATATATATATATATATATATATATATATATATATTGGTTCTTTTTCAATATGGTGTTCATGAGAGGATCCAGTTTAGGATCTGGAGCTGATGGCCGATATAAGGGTTGACAGATGATCAGATGTGGTAGATGATTACTACAGATGTTTTACAGATATTAGAGGAAACGTTGCTTGGCATCGTGGATCAGATCACTAGCATGCTAATTTCCATGTTCTAGGAGCGAACTACAACTTTGCAGATTGTGGGAGGGACTGTTGAGGTGACTACTGGGGGAGATCTTGATCTGGGCACGCAACTCGAAAAGAGAAAGCGGGCTCATTCAGCAATAGATGAAGAGTTCGAGGCTGCTACACTGGGTACTGGAAGTCAAGGGGGACTTGATATCTGCGGGAAGTGTGGTGGAATCTATCGTTTTGCTTTTCACAAGTTCAAATGCTACAAGTAGGGAGAGAAGGGGCATGCTGTTCGTGACTGAAAGAAGGATCAAATTTGTTTCCACTATCACCAGCCAGGTTACCTCAAACCTGATTTTCCTGTATGTGTAGTGGATGGAGTGCAAGCCCAGCTATCCACCATCCGTCAGGAGGTCAAGGTTGAAAAACAAGAAATCACAGGTATGAATTTTTGATCCTAGGTTTAATCTTGAATGGTAGCCATGCACATAGTCAGTTTTCTAGAACTATCATGTTAGCATTTTTAGGTTTTAATAGGTCAGGGTTTCGGCCTTCGGGGTGCTTCGTAAATCATAAAGTAGGAGGATCTTTCATGAAGAGTTGGACATTGCAATGTTAGGAAAGCTTCTGACATCTCCATGTAGGGTTCAAGATTTCCTTGCGATTGCTGGTTATTATTCAAGAATTGTCATATGCCACTTTGCATACCAGGAGATGTGTTTAGAAAGTATCGGGATGAACCGGTTTTCGGCTTTGACATGGAAGACATCAGCCAATGAGGGAGCAAACCCTGAACATGGGAGGACTGAGTATTCTTCTTGAAGCATCAACAGTCAAATTGACTTTAACAATTTCTGCGCGATAGGCCGAAGGAAGTTATAATGTAAATTCCTTGGATTTATGGTGTTCGAGACTGTTGAGATCTTTTATGGTGGTGAGGATTGAGAGATTGATCTGAAGCAGGTGCATGGTGAGTTGTTGTTAGATTCCTACTCTCGGGTTGTGCACGTAGTCCTTGTGTTGAAAGCCTCTAGACAATATCTCATTATAGCTGGTGGTCCCTTTTGGGACAATAGAATAAAGTTAAGAGGAGTGTGTATTGCTCTGGTTGAATATCAATTAGAGGTGGGGTTGAATCTTCGAATCGATCGCTATCATTAGTAGGGTTGGAGCTACTGTTGATTTAATAATCTACTTTAGAGTGTAATGGATGCACTTTTGCACGAGTTTGGTTTAGTGGATGAGATTGTTCAAGAAATTATCAAGTAGTTTCAGTTGACAGTGCTATGTGTGGATCAATTTTCCTGCAAGTGTAGAGCAATGAGTATATTATTGGACCCATGAATAGGGTGTCAGAGTAATGTTGACCAATTTTCAGGAAGGACTTCGGATCTACGTAGAACCACTTTTGGCGGGTTCATGCAAGTTGGGTTGGAAATGAGTCAGTCTGACCTCGGTTATAATGGAATTCAAAAGTTTGGTTCAATCAGTTGAACAATTGTAGGATCAGTTAGATTATTTGGACTGGAAAATTTCTTTGAGAAGGTTTTATGGCTGGGATGGTTATTGAGATGGAGGGTGATTAAGTTGGTAAACTTAGGGTATTAAAGCTACAGATTGTGAATGTATAGTAAAAGGCTTGAAGTTGTTAGGGAGGGACAGATTCCAAGTGGGGGAGAACAGCTTGGAAATATCTGTAATAATTTCAATGTGGACTGACTTGGCATTTGTATCTAAGGGCAAGAGGATAGTTGGTTTTTTTTTTCATAATCAGGGAATCAGAGATTAAGAACTTGGATTATCTCGGTTAGGGATTCGTCTCATATTGATCTTCGATAAGGTATTCTTCTAGATGGTTGGAAAAACCATGGGCAAGGCCCATGAAAGCTATGGAAATGTTGTTATTGGTTAGTGGATCGGGGGTAAGCTCGAATGTTGTTGTTGTATAGTGGATCAGGGGTAAGCCCGATTGCTGTTAGTGGTTAGCGGATCAGGGGTAATCCTGAGTGTTGTTGTTGGATAGTGGATCAGGGATAAGGTCGATTGTTATTATTGTTGGATTAGTGTCTAAGCCCATAACCATATTTGGTAAGTACTTGACCCGGTTGTGCATGGTCCTTTTGAGTTGCCTTCACCAAAGCAGCTTGACTGGAGAAATAATAGAGAAAGAGGTTATTATGGTTTATTAATATATTATAAGAATAATGTATTAAAAGAGAAATCATATTTCTTTAATTAACAGTGGTAAAAAATTAATTAAAAATTAATTTTGTGATCAAAAGAAGTTAATTGAACTAGGGGGACTAAACTATTATTATGTGATAGTTACAAAGTTGGGCAAGGAAGCCCTATGGGATAGGGTGGAGGAATTTAAGGGGATAAGGGCCTTAGAATTCGTCCATGATGAGGGTTCTAGAGTTATCCTTTGGGCTACTTAGTGGCCAAGCAACCAGATAAGGATAATGACTGAAACCTTGATTCCTACACCTATATAAAGACCCCTTGGCATAAGAAATTTGGCCACTTGATACCTAGGGTTCCAAGAGCCAAATATAATACCTTCTCTCTCTCTCTCTCTCTCTCTCTCTCTCTCTTACCTCTCCATTTTCTCTTGGTGTTTGTGAGCCATTAGAGGTACTACACTTGTGGTACTTGCTTTCAAAGACAAGAAGATCCAAGGAACAAGTTGTTTTTACAACACAACAACAAGAGGTATGTATTCCGTTCTTCTTTATGATTTTCTAAATTACTAGAAGTATGCTAGGTTTCTTTTGTGTTCATAATGTTGTATAACTAATAGTGAACATATAGATCCGTATCTAGGGTTGCATGCACACATAGAATTGTTTGTATATAACCCATCAGTGGTATCAGAGCATTTGGTTTTGTTTTCAATTAGTTTTATAAAAAAGTGTGAATTTGACATATTAGGGTTTATAGCCAATAAACACTAAAGGCATGATTTTCGAAATTAGGGTTCATAAACCCTAGATTTCGAAATTTGATAGGGTTTCCCAAACCCTTTCCTTAGCCTCCAAGATTTCGAATTTTAGGGTTATCCAACCCTAGGGTTTTGAAATTTGTCTCCTCCTCAAGATAAGATCCCAAAATTTTAGGGATTTGGATATTGCCATATCTTGTGATTATCACTTTAATTGTTTAATTTGGTAATTAAATATTTTGGATTATCCCATCCCAATTTTCAAATTTTAGGGGATTTAAGGGATTATGTTAAATTAATTGTTTAATAGATCAAGATAATCCTTCAAGATTTAATAATTAAAATTAATAGTTTAATTTTGGGGTTATTATTAAATCAAAGTTTTAAACCAAAGTTTTAATATTTAAAATTTTAAATTAAAAGGTTTTAAATTTTAGAAATTTTAAATTTGATTAAAACCCTATTGTTTTAAAATGTTTAAAATACACCCTACACTATTATAATATTACAAGATTAATATGTATATATGTATAACTTAAAATGCTAGTCTTACCGTTAGTAGGCATCATTCACGAAGCCGATCTATAAGGGGGGTATAAGGTTACGGCCTATAAAATGGTCATTTAATGGGTGTCCACTCTCACCTACCACTTCCTTGATTGGTGGAGGGTCGTTAGTCGAACGTGTAGGATAGGGCAACCTTTCTCATTAATAAGTATAATGAATTATAAAAGTAACTATATGTTTTTATAAAATTCCCAATCTTAGTTACTTTAGGCAAACATGAATTGATGCAATTCCATGAAATTACACTTTGCACCTTTGCTAAGATGTTAGTGAGACTTAAACATGCCATTGAAAAGTTCAATGAATCTCAAAAGGAATCTAGGAGTTTTCAATACATTTAAAACTTAATCTCTTTTTTGTTTTTCATGGTGGAGAATTAGTGAATCGTCATTCACTTACCTTCAAATTATTTGCATGTTAGATTACGGAATCCCTTTTCTAATATGTAAATAATGTTGTTGGATCCTAGCCCCAATTTCTCATTTGGGTGTTTAATTGGAGATTCATTTCTAATCAAACTTTGTTATTTTCCTTTTCAGACGTCGAACATGAACAACAACAATGCTTCCGGCTCGAATTCCTCCGGCTCATTCTCACGCATGAACTTGTGTGGGAGGGTGATATTTGACGGAAACAATTTCAATGATTGGATCCGTAACATAAGAATGGCCACCCTTTACGATGACAAAGAGTATATCCTTGACAAGGAGCTGAAGGAGATCGACATGAACACTGCCACTCCCGAAAAGATTGCTACCTTTGAGGCCCACGAGCGTGATGCCAAAAAAGTCCATTGCATCATGCTAGCTACATTGACTTCCGAACTCCAAAAGTCCTATGAGGACATGTATCCCTATGAGATGCATCAAGACTTGCTGGACCAGTACCACCAAAGTGCGAGGCAAGAAAGGTACGAGATCATCACTTCGATGATCACTACCTGAATGGGTAATGGAGAGTCCCTTACCGCCCATCTGCAGAAGATGCAGAGATATGTTGATCGTCTGCTAAAGTTGAATGTTAACTTTGATGAAGAGACGGATATTGACATCATCCTTCACTCCTTTCCTCCCTGCTACAACCAGTTCTGAATGACGTACCACATGAATAAGGAAGAGGTCACCTTGAGCAAGCTTTAAGGCTTGCTAAGGACTACTGAGAGCAATCTCAAGGATAAGTCATTTGCATCAAATCCCACTCCAACTGCTGCCGCTGTTTTGGCTATTGGGCAAAGGAAGGGTAAGAAGAAGAAGGCTCCCTCAAAGAGCCACCACAAGGGAAAGTCCCAAGATGCTACCTCTTCTAGTGGAACCAAAGTTGGTTCTGCTAAACCTAAATCTAACCCTAAGGAGGCAAAATGCCACCACTACCACAAGATAGGGCATTGGAAGAGAAGTTGCCCATAATATTTGCAGGCAATCAAGGATGGGAAGGTCAAGCCATCCTATACAGGTATTTACACAATTAAATCTAATGATTCATCACTTTCCATTTCTTGGTTACTTGATACATGATGTGGTTTTAACATTTGTTCTGATTTGTAAGGCCTAAGAAGACATAGGGATGTGAAGCATGGGAGGATAAATTTGATCATGGGGAATAGAAGATCGTCACCTGTTACCAAGATCGGAGTTTACTCTTTAATGCTCAATAGTGGATTAGAATTAGATTTAAACAATTGCTGCTATTCGCCAGATATGGCAAGAAACATCATTTCATTTCATGGTTTATATAGACAAGGTTTTAGATATTCATTTGATAATGAAAAGGGTTCTATTAATGCTTATCTTAATGGTGTCTTTTATTTTGAAGCATTGCCTTGTAGTGGAATATATGAAACTGTGACTGTTGTAGATAACTTAGGAAATGATGTGTTGTGCATTGATTCATCCAATGGTTTGGATAAAGCATGCTTGTGGCATTGTCATCTTGGACATGTCAACAAGAAACGCATAGCCCAACTCCAAAAAGATGGAGTGTTGGAGTCATTCGACCTTAGGGACGATGACGTGTACGAGTCTTGTTTACTTGGAAAGATGACCAAGCCACCCTTCACTGACACTTGTGAAAGGGGTGAGGGTTTATTGGATCTCATACACGCCGATGTGTGTGGGCCCTTTAGATCCACCACAAAAGATGCGAGCCACTTCTACGTGACTTTTACCGATGATTATTGTAGATATGGGTATATCTACCTAATCAAGAACAAGTCAGAAACTTTTGAAAAGTTCAAAGAGTTTAAACAAGAAGTGGAGAATCAGTTGGGCAAGAAAATCAAGATGCTTCGATCCGATCGAGGTGGAGAGTACCTAAGTCTTGAATTCCACGACTACCTCAAGGAATGCGGAATCGTTTTGCAATTAACGCCACCTAGGACACCACAGTTGAACAGTATAGCTGAAAGGCATAATAGAACCTTGCTAGACATGGTTCGTTCCATGATGAGTCAGGCTTCACTACCTATATCATTCTGGGGGTATGCCTAAGAGACTGCCACCCATATCCTTAACTTAGTCCCTACGAAGAATGTTGTCAAAACACCTCATGAGATGTGGACATGGAAGGCTCCCTCGTTAGCACATATCAAGGTTTGGGGTTGCGAGGCTTTCATAAGACGAGAGAGTCATGAAAAGCTCGAACCTCATAGTGAGCGGTGTATTTTCATCGGCTACCTGCAGAAGTCCTTTGGATATCTCTTCTATAGACCGAGTGACAATGTTGTCTTCGTTGCAAGGAGAGGGGTTTTCCGAGAGCGAGAACTCATAAGCGAAAAGGACAGTGGGAGGAAAATCGATCTTGAAGAGCTTCAAGAGTCGAGCGATGAAGGAACCTCTAACACTGGCACTCAACCCGAGGAGGAAACTTAGGTTGAACTAACTAACGAGTCCTTACCTGTTATACGTTCTGAAAGAGTAAGGGTTCAACCCCAGTTTTATGGTTTTCATATTACTATAGAAGGGGATATGTTCATTAGTGATAGTACACTAGTGAATTTGGATGAACCTAACAGCTATAAGGAAGCCATGGCAGGCGCAGAGTCTACAAAGTGGAAAGAGGCGATGGACAGCGAGATTCAGTCCATGTATGACAACCAAGTTTGCAATTTGGTTGGCCATGTACTAGGACGTAAGACGATCGGGTGCAAGTGGATCTTCAAGAAGAAGACTGACATGGATGGGAATGTGCACACATATAAGGCGTGATTGGTCGCGATGAGTTTCACTCAAACTCCCGGAGTTGACTATGATGAAACCGTCTCACCAGTTGCTAAGATAAAATCTATTAGGGTGATGCTAGCCATTGCTGGATTTTATGACTATGAAATATGGCAGATGGATGTCAAAACCGCTTTCCTTAATGGGAAGTTAGCTGAGGATGTTTACCTGGCTCAGCCAGAGGGTTTTGTCAATGCGAAGCATCCTAATAGAGTGTGCAACCTTGAGAAGTCCATTTATGGACTTAAGCAATCATCTCGCAGATGGAATCTTTGTTTCGATGAGAAAGTCAAAGAGTTTGGTTTTTTACGAAGTGAGGATGAATCATGTGTATATGTCAAAGCTGGTGGGAGTATAGTTAGCTTCCTCATATTGTATGTCGATGATATACTACTCATAGGGAACAACATCCCGACACTGCAGGATGTTAAGTCCTGGATCGGGAAGTGCTTTGTTATGAAGGACCTCAGAGAGGCTTCCTATATTTTGGGAATAAGGATAGTGAGAGACAGAAGTAAAAGACTGATAGGACTTAGTCAAAATACTTACTTGGACAAGGTACTAAAACATTTTAGTATGGATAATTCCAAGAAGGGGAGTTATCGATCCAAAGTAATGCCAAGTTAAGTAAGACTTAAAGTCCGAGTACCAAAGTCGAGATAGCAGAGATGAGCCGAGTACCTTACGCTTCAGTAGTAGGCTCGATCATGTATGCTATGACTTGTAGTCGCCCTGATGTGTCCTTCGCTTTGAGCATGGTCAGCAGATATCAAGGGAACCCTGGCAAAGCACATTGGACCGCACTCAAGAATATTCTTAAGTACCTTCGGAGGACCATGGAATGGCTTCTAGTCCTCCGTGGGAGTGATGACTTAAAGGTACGAGGGTACAGTGACGCCAGTTTTCATACCAACAGGGACAACTGCCGTTCGTACTTGGGCTCGGTCTTTACCCTTAACGGAGGAGTAGTGACATGGAAAAGTTCCAAGCAAGAAACCGTAGTTGATTCAACGTGCGAATCAGAGTACATTGTGGCAAGCGAAGCGTCAAAAGAGGAAATATGGTTGAAGAACTTCATTGGAGACCTTGGAGTTGTGCCAGCCATAAAGGAGCCCATGGAAATTTTCTGTGAAAATGAAGGAGTAGTTGCCTTGACCAAGGAACCGAGGGATCACGGCAGATCTCGACATATCGACAGAAAATATCACTTTATTCAACATCGGGTGGAAGAAGGACTCCTTGTAGTGAATAGGGTATTGTCGGAGGATAACCCGACAGATCCACTTACGAAGGGACTGAGAAGGATTAAGCACTTACAGCACGCTAGGAGCATCGAGCTGATGGACGATATTAGTTTATATTAGATAGTTTAGAAACGTGTAATAGATAAATTGTAATTAACATTTGATGATTAAACAAAAGAGTATTATTCACAAGTAATGTTACTATATTATGTTAATTATTTACCTATTGTTTCATTTTGCATGTTTTAATTTCCAAAATACTAAGTTTGTTCGAACGGTCCACAGTCGTTCATATGTTGGAAGTAGGTATGAATGAAGACTGTCATGAATTGGTAAGTGTATTAGACATAGCAAAAGTTTGCTACAATGTTCATGAGTGCTTATGAGTTTCATTTGAGCATTGGAATAAGTCTATGCTTGCTGGAATCACTTCATTGAATTTATCTCGAGTGATGGCAAGACGATAATATCATATGGTCTTAAAACCTAGATATATGGTTTATTCTTTGCTAATTAGTTATGCATCGATAATGCGAAAACGCATCAGTAACTTGATGTTATAAAACGCATTGTTGTGTATGATTTAATTAGTGAATAGTAAATGTATATAAGTCGAAGTTTATCTGTTCCTTTTATCCTAAGAGGGTAAAAGCAATATCAAGGCCCCTCAATTATTTGGTTTGACTTATGCGCCTCGATTATTTGATGTGTTCAATTAAGTTCTATGTCAAACAAATCTGAGATCAAGAAATAACTTGTTGGGCAATAAGTATGACTATGTTCCATATGATTGTCCACATGATATCTAGAACAGAGGATTATACGACCCCTTATCTAAAGGACAGGTTACTAATAAGATCAGAGTTTGATAGCGTCTTTGAGAGCTACGATTGCTAATCAGATTGTACTTGAATTTATGGTTACTACACTTATCCAAGTGGGAGATTGTTGGATTAGTGTCTAAGCCCGTAATCATATTTGGTATGTACTTGACCAGGTTGTGCATGGTCCTTTTGCGTTGCCTTCACTAAAGCAGCTTGACTGGAGAAATAATAGAGAAAGAGGTTATTATGGTTTATTACTATATTATAAGAATAATATATTAAAAGATAAATCATATTTATTTAATTAACATTGGTCAAGAATTAATTAAGAATTAATTTTGTGATCAAAAGAAGTTAATTGAACTAGGGGGACTAAACTATAATTATGTGATAGTTATAAAGTTGGGCAAGGAAGCCCTATGGGATAGGGTGGACGAATTCAAGGGGATAAGGTCCTTAGAATTCGTCCATGATGAGGGTTCTAGAGTTATCCTTTGGGCTGTTTGGTGGCCAAGCAACCAGATAAGGATAAGGACTGAAACCCTGATTCCTATACCTATATAAAGACCCTTTGGCATAAGAAGTTCGGCCACTTGATACCTAGGGTTCCTAGAGCCGAATTTCATACCTTCTCTCTCTCTCTCTCTCTCTCTCTCTCTCTCTCTCTTGCCTCTCTATTTGCTCTTGGTGTTTGTGAGCCATTAAAGGTACTACACTTGTGGTAAATGCTTTCAACGACCTGAAGATCCAAGGAAATAGTTGTTATTACAACATAACAACAAGACGTATGTATTACAATCTTCTTTATGATTTTCAAAATTACTAGAAGTATGATGTGTTTCTTTTGTGTTCATAATGTTATATAACTAATAATGAAAACAAAGATCTGTATCTAGGGTTGCATGTACACATACGATTGTTTTTATATAACCCATCGGTTATTGGTTAGCGGATCGGGGGTAAGCCCGAGTGCTTTTGGTGGATAATAGATTGGAAGTAAGCCCAAGTGCTATTAGTGGTTAGCAGATCGGGGGTAAGCCCGAGTGTTGATAGTAGATAGCTAAGTAGGGCTATCGGAGTCAAGTACGAACATGTTCTAGTTTAGTGTGTGACTAGTTGATCTTCAGTGTGTGATTAGCATGATGAGTTGTAGCTCAGAAGGTCTTGATCCGATCAAATATGCGGATTTCCAAACACCTTGGGTGATGTGAGGGGTTGTATCATGAAGTGGAAGCGAGAGATGATTTCAAGGACGAAATCTAATTTAAGTGGTGGAGAATTGTAACATCCTGTTTCCTACCATTTTTTTATTTAAGGTTCGTGAGCCGGTAGAAAGTCAAAAGTAGTAGGAAAAGTTTAGTGTTTCTAGTTTCTTTCCATTTCTTGTGTAAAGGCTTTGGGCCATAAGGAGTCCTACTTTAGTCCTTGTGTAAGCAAGTAATAATGGTTAAAACATTTAGCCCTTGAATTGTGTTTTAAGCCGAAGGGTAGAAAGGCAAAAGTCATAGGCTGGTTTCTTGCATGAAATATGGATTTTTGTTCGAGAAGCTTTTCGTCCAAAATATTTTGATAATATTGTGCGGCTCTTCAATACATTTCTATGGATATAAAGATCATCGAAAACAGAGATGAATGAAAAAGTTATGCCTTTTAGAAGTTAGGAAGGTTATGATTTGAACCTAGTACACTGGGTGTAAAGGGTATACGTTGGGCGTACTAGGAAAGAATGATCATAGAGATTCAACTAGATACGTTGGGCATACGAGGAGTATGTTGGGTGTACGCGATCAGAACCCAAACCCTTATTTCGGGGTTTTGAGCCCTAGTTAAGCTCCTTAACTTCCCCAAACCCTTTCCATTCATTCTCAGCTTCCACCTCTCCAATGTCCTCCCTTGAAACCCTAACCCTAATTTAAACCTTATGAGCAAAAGAAGGTGCTTTTAAGTGCTTTGGAGTGATCTTGGTGCATCTTGGAGAAGAAGGAGGTCATTAGAGAAGTGTTGGTTGCATTGGAGCATATAGATCTAGAACTTCTTCACCTCAATCTTTCTTTTGGAGGTATAAAGCTTAAATTTTTATGATGCATTTGTTAGATCTATCTAGTTTTGGGTGTTATGAGCTTTTGGTCACTTTAGTGCATAAAGTTTAGATCTTGAACGTTTGTTACCTTTTTATGGATAAAGTTGGAAACTATATCCATCTAATCATCTTATATATTCGGATCTGAAAGTTGGAGACTTAGACTTAATGGATTAAGTTGAGAGAGATGATCTTTTGGTCCCTTTGTAATTGAAAGACTAGATGTTGGTTGTTTCGACCATCCTAATGGATAAAGTTGGAAAATTTATCCATTATGGAGCTATTAGGAACCATAAAAACGTGATCTTGGTCATTAGTTTCCTTCCATGCACGGGCTATGATGTCTTAATGAGTTAAGAAGTTAGGGTTTTTAGTATTGAGCACTTCCTAGCCATGCAAAGTCATAAAGTTGGAAACTTTATGACTTAAGATGTTATTTTGGGACTAGATCTGCTTTTCGACGAAGGGAGTTAATGGAATAAGCCCTTAAAAGCAAGGAATGGGCATACATTAGCGTACACCATGTGTACGCAATTAGAGCCCCAATTATGGATAATGAGTATGTCGCACGTACATGCTGAGTATGCAGTGCGTACTCGGCCTGAGTCAACTTGGTTGTCTTTTTGACTTGTGACTTTGACCAAATTTTGACGTAGGGGTATTTTGGGTATTTTTTATTGTAGTTGAGTTTGGTCATTTTTCGATGTATAGGTGACTAGTGAAGCTGATATTTAGAGCAACGTCCAATTCAGCTATCGTTTCAGATTGAGATGTGAGTTTTCCTCACTATACTTATGGGTCGAAGGCACCAATACCGACCCATTAGGCTATGTATCCGGGTATATAGGATGTTGTTATGCTGTAGTGAACTCTTAAATTTGTATGATGGTATATAAGATGATGCTACGTTGTATGATCTGTTAGATATGTATCCTGGTATATAGGATGTTGTCACGTTGTAGTGATATGTTTTATCTGTATCCTGGTATATATGATGTTGTTATGTGGTTGTGATCTGTAGATCTGGATGGTTTGCATGCTGACTGGTTATATGTTTATCTTTTGTTTATGTTGACATAGTATGTTTTGGGTTGAGGCTTTACTGTTATGTGCGTGAGCCAATGAACCGAGGGTAATCCAACCCGATGGTTCTGGATTCGAGGGTATTCCAGTCCGATGACTGAATGGACTCGTTATATATTGGCATTCCAGTCTGATGACTGATTGGGTCGGGGGTAATCCAACCCAATGGTTGTGGACCCGAGAGTATTCCAGTCCGATGACTGAGTGGACCCAACATGCATGATTATACATGTTATATGTTGTGTGGTGGTACTTTAGGGGAACTCACTAAGCTTTTGCTCACAATTTTAGTTTATTCGTTCAGGTACTTCAGATGATCGTGGCAAGGTAAAGACATGATCGTACACATCCTTTGATGACATGTTTTGGGGTTTATGATATATTGATCTTGGGGATATATTTGAATTTTATAATTAGTTTTGTTATAGGTTTTGCTTGAAAAAATTGGTTTCTGTTGATTTAAAAATGAAATTTTTTACTATGATTTTGGGATGTTACATGGTATGACTCCATACATACTAATATTCATATTAAAACCATTTTTTTAGGGAACGGTGCTATGAAAACTTTAAACATGTAACCTAACTTAATACCACGTTCTAACACACCTATTAACTTTTAAATCCATTAAAACACCATTTATGAACCTAGATAAATAAATTGTTATATAAATCTTCAAGGGATAACAGAATACCAAAACTACACACGAGGATATTATCAAAGTGGGAATTCAAGCATGGAACCTAGTTCCATACTCAACAAGGTCAAGAATTTTCTAATTTCAAATAAGGTTTCTCACCAATATCATAATCTCACCATCAGAAAATAATTGTAGAATGGGTCATATATTTGAATGGAAATACATAATCATAACATAACTCTAAACTCATATCATTGTTTGGAACTATGGAACTCTATCTAAAACACTTAGGGTGTAACATCCTGTTTTTAGGGCTAGAAGTTTTGGATATTTTGGTAAAAATAAAAGATTAATTAAATTTAAAATAAAATAAATTGAAATGAAACAAATAAATAAATGAAGGTAAATGATTTTCATTAATAACCATAATGAACATGATTTATAAATTATAAATCAATTATGATAGAGTATGGGCATTAAATGAAAACTTTTAAGGCTTAGGGGCTAAAAGTGACAAGTTGGGGAAACTTCTGTTTGACCTAATACTTTGACCAGATAATTATCTATGAATAAGTTTATTCAAGTTATGATAGATAAGGACCATTTGTAGGCTAATTTGAGCAATATTTGATCCTATGGACCATGTCTAAAAGAAGTTTGGAAGAAGGACCAAATCTGTCGATTAGTTAATTTTAGGGGGAGCACGTCACGCCCCCGGAAAGTATGTCACACTTTCGTTGCACATCTAATCTGATTTAACGCCTTTTTATGTCTTTTTTTCTCATTCATTCACCTCCTTCTTCTCCTCTCGGTTCCAACAATCCCTTTCACCCTCAAATTCGATTTTTCTTCAAATTTTCATGGTGTTTGAAGCTTGAAGATTTTTTATTGAAGCCCCATCGTATCCTATTTTTAACCAAGCTTGGAGGTATCTTCTTCACTCCTTCTTTCCCAAATTCGACCTAGGTTTTGCGTATTTGTACAAAACCGAATCTCATAAATTATTTATGATGTCCTTATGAGACTATTGATGTAGTTCAATTCCTTGATCCATCTTCAAGATCCAACCAACAATTTGTCGTGAGATTTTTGAGATTGGAGTTGTTTTGATGAGTTTCCTTGACCATCAATGGTGAAATCTGAATTCACGCTTAAATTGGTTCTTCTTATGAAATAATTGATGTGATTATATTCCTTGATCCAAATTTAAGCTCCAAGTAATTAATAGTTAGTAGATTTTTAGTTTGGATGTGATTTGGTGGGTTTCTAAAACCTTGGATCATCAAAATTGTATTTTAAGCTTCAAGCAATGATATGAGCTTAGATAGTATATGTCCCTACAAGCAATGAGCCATTTGTCAACCTTTCCGCGATTTTTGAATCATGTTCTAGTTCTAATGGTGATAATTTGGGTATTTTCATTTATAGGGTTCATTTATTCAAATTCTTGATTCTAAGCAATGATATGAGCTTGGATTTGTGATTTGATTGTTAATGTTCTTTCAATCCATGACCCTATTGGTTGATTCATTACTAATGGTGCGATTTTTAGTGTTTGATTCAAGTGTAGCTTTCATGTGATGTTTTGGGTATTTTCAAATTCTGAGTGTCTTAGATCAAGTTTGATAGTTCCAAACAATGATGTGATTTTGGTGTTATATCTAGATTATGTATTTCCATTCCAGTCTATGATTCATTGGCAATACTTGTCTCATGGTGAGATTATAAAATATTGAATAAAACTTTATTATCATTTGGTGATTTCAAATTTGTTGATTATGGAACTATGTTCCAAGCTTGAATTCTCACATGGAACGAAACCTCTAGTCTAGTTTTGGTATTTAAGAATTCTTTGAGGAATTTGAGAAGTAATATACTTATTTGGTATCATAATTGGTGTTCAAATGAATTGTTAATGTTCATTGAAATGTTGAGTTTTGTTATTAAGTGATACTTCAAGTTTGAAGTTTACATAACATCCTTATTCCCTCATGAAGTGGTTTTTGTGTGTGTAATATAAGTATCAAGTGGTTTTGGTGTGTGTAATGTAAGTATGGACGTTTTAAGGTTATTCCAAGGATATGAACTAATTGGTGATCCTTCTTATGTTCTTTTGGAGTATTACAACCTATTTTTTATTTCCTTGATTCATTTGAATTATTTTGGAGTTTTACTAAAAGTAGGATGGCTAAATAACAAAAAAAATCTAGATTTCTGCATCTATTCTAGTTTCCATGGCCCAAACTATAGCTGGTTATGGCACAGTTGTTGTCCTACCTTGTTTTTCGTGTTTTTGTTATGCTTGTGTTTCGGGCATGGCTCATTCATTCTATTCCCTTTTGCTTCTATGATCCATATTAAGACAACTTGAGATATTTTGAGTTTAGAGTGTTAAGTTGACCCATATATGGGTATTTTAGTCATTTGACACATGATAATGATATTAAGTGATTGATTTGGAAGTTTAGAGCTTGAAGTGACATAGTTCAAGTAAAGAAGGAGCTTGGTGCTGCAAACTTAGTACTTAATGTGAGTACACTTAGCTTGAAACACTTGTCCCCAAAATAAGTATCCTACTTGTGTTTTCCCTTTCTCTCTCTCTCTCTCTCTATCTCTCTCTCTCTCTCTCTCTCTCTCTATATATATATATATATATATATATATATATATATATATATATATATATAGTATCCTACTTGTGTTTTCCCTTTCTCTCTCTCTTTCTCTCTGTGTGTCTCTCTCTCTCTATCTTCAAATAATATATATATATATATATATATATATATATATATATATATATAATTTGAAGATATATGCTTGTTTTCTCATATGATAACTTACTAATCGAGGACGTCCTTTTGAATTAAGACCATGTTTTGAGAAATTGATTTATTTGTGGGGGTTAAACTTACTCTTTGGTATTATGGGTACAATTGCCCTTTAGGTTATGTTGTAAATTACTGGGATCATGTATCCCATATTATTGGTTTTGGGTTTTGAAGCTATTTAACATATACATGATTGCTAGTTGCCCGTATAGGGATTATTTGTGTATTCATGAAATTATATTTTTTTAGAAATGCTTTTGATTGATATAAAGCAAAAATGCTTATTTTGAGAAAGACAAATTTTTAGCATCTAACTTGTTTCATACATGCATATCATGCTAGGATGGGTGTGACTTTGTGGTCCTGGGGTACCCAAATGGACATTTGTTGTTGCATGTTATTTGTTTTTGAGTAAATTTCTAGATAATCCTCATGCGCAGGAGTAGCGGATTGCTACCCTTTGTGTGGCCTAGGTTGGATGGACCCTAGTGCCTTATTTTTGGGTGTAAGGGTGACTCGGAAATTTCATATGTCATGCGTTCTTCACACCCGACTATCATTACCTTGTTGTAGGATGTGAATACAAAAGTTGGTTGTTTGTCATGAGTTCTTCACATCTGACGATTATTGTGAGTTGGACTTTGATATTGACATGGGTTGGGATAGTTGCATGTATTACATTATCCATTTGGATTATTTCTTCCTATATATATATATATATATATATATATATATATATATATATATATATATATGAAAAGTGACAAGTTTTGCAAACTTATTTGTTGATCGAACTATCGTTTCTGAGTGTTTTGTAACTCGTATGAGTATTATTTTGATCTATACGTCTCGTTTGGATTTTGATTATTGAGAAATTTTTACTTGAGGTACATTTACGTCATATTGCTTACTCACTTGTAAAGTTTTATGGGATTTGTCATAAATGAGAATATACTATTATTGATATAATATTTTACCCCAAGTTAATATTTGGTGTTGATTTGGTTGATTTGAGATGTTATGGGTTTGTACATTAGTGTATGAACCATGAACTCCATTCATACACCACCCATAATATCTAACCTTGGGATCATACTCACTAGGCTCCCAATAGCCTAACCCACTTGTTGTTAAAGTTTTGCAGGTTATTATATATTGCCAAAAACTTATGAGCACTCTCACATAACTTTTGTATTAAACCACTAAATGTTTTTAGAAAGTTTTTATTGGGACTGTTATTTGCATTTGAGCTGTATAAAGTATTTTAATTAAAGTTTGGAAATCATTTTTTCTACAAACTAAAACTCTGAAATTATTTTGAAAGATTTTATTAAAGCAAATTCTATTAAGCCAATGTGAGGGTTGTTACAATTTGGTATCAGAGCTTTGGATTTAGTGAACTAGGTTTTTAGATTAGTACTTAGACTTAAACCGGGGACACTAGAGGTAATTGGAATAAAATTTGTGTGCTTATAGACTTTAGTGTTAGTATCCATTATGTTTTTGTAATCCGAATGACCTAGTTTTGATTAGGTTAACATAGAGTTGGTAATCTTATATTAAAATCATAAACCTAACATTCTTAATTATCATACCTTAGACTTAGGGGGTGAAACTAAGATAATGTTGAAATTAATTGTGACAGCTTCCCCGTCCACTAGCGGAAATGCCGAGTGGCAACGGTACATATACTACCCAAACCACATAGTGCAAATCATGACTATCTATCAAACGAAACCCATCTATCTTCTATCAGATAGTCCTTCCTTGCCTTGATCCTCACTCTATCCTAGGAACACATGCGATTTTAGGAAACGTCAACTTGATGTTGGTGAGTTCGCAGGTTTTGAGATAAATGTATAACAAACTCTTTTTGAAAACTTTCTAAAAAATTTTATGATTCTTAACTTCCTGGTTTCCTATGCCTTATTATATTTCCTTTTGTCTTATTATCTTTTTAGGACATTCTGTTAATCCTATTTTGTTATCTCTATAGGATACTTTACAAATCCTAATTTGCTATATTTGTAGGATGCTTTACCAATCCTAATTTACTATCTATGTAGGATATATTTAGCGATCCTATCTTATTATCTTTTAGAATATTTTATTAATCCTAATTTACTATTTCTAGGATATTATACGTATTTTATCTAGCACTCTAATGTGTCCCTCTTGGTAGTCGGATCTTTAAGGTGGTTGTAATGTATTACCATGAGTCCCCATAGATGTTGTTTGACTAATGATTTCCCTGCACGACGCTTCATCGAACGTCAGATAGTGAACAATAAGAAACTTATCCTGTTGGGATTGTAGCTAGCAATTACAGGTGGGGGCATCAATCCCCGTATAGATCTATACATGTCTTTCTAGATCTCGCAAGATTAACGATTACTGGTTCGGGGTAGCCGAATTTAATCAGGATAAGGATGAATAATAGTAGATCACTGAGGCATTAACCTTAGGTAATATATCTTTTATTTTTTTTCTTAGTGATTACCAATTACTATCACAATATAAAACTCTTTAGTTTTATATCTGGTAATTATATCTTTTAGATCTCATAATTATCTAATATGTATGTATATATATATATATATATATATATATATATATATATATATATATATATAATTTGCCATACGTATATGCCCTAATTATGGTTAATTTGATAAGTGGATATTTGGGTAGGGTAACGATTATGTACAATGTATATCCGTATGTTTGACCAACATTAGTATTAGATACTATGTTATCCTAGGAAATTGTACATTATAATATCTAGGTAATATCTCTTCCTAGGCTATCGGGCATCATAACTCTTAGGCATAATATCATAGCTTACAAATAGGTATATTATCTATAGCTACATTATTCTAAGGTTTCAAGCTTTATAAAACGAGTTATATTTATAGATATAAATATATTCTGATAAAACAATTTGATATGCATGTACTCCCCCCCCCCCCCCACCTCGTAAAACTTTTAAAACAATAAAATGGGATCGTGAACTCACTCTAGTAGCATAATCTAAGGCATCCATGCTATTGTGTCTAAAGCGGGAGGACTTCTGAAATAGCTTGAGAGATAGAGAGAAAGAGTTTTGGATGTGAAGAAATCAGATAGTGAACATCTCTATTTATAGTGCTTGTGCGTGCGACACACTTCACACGCGACGTGCACTCGACTCATGGATCCATCTAGAGTATACCATGTGTCACACTTCTGATGGTCCACATAATCTAATCTCAACGAATATAGGTGTTAGGTGTGGGCGTCGAGCATGGCGCGCACTTGTCGTGCAGCTCTAAATATTTTATAAAAATTCATATCTTCCTTATATGAATCTTGTTTCTTACCTTCTTTGTATATGTGTGTTGCTCTATATTATTACTACAACTTTTCTTAAGGCTTCCTTTCCAAACTTTAACTTTTATTTTTAACCCGTATTTTGCATTTTTCTAAATATCGTTTCTCCTTTATATGACCTCCCTTTTTGACCTTCTTCGTTTTAAAGTTCTTATCTCTCGGAGTACTACGATTTTCCTTTTAATGACGTTTGCCAAAACTCAATTGATTTCTTTCTGCCATTTTGACGTTAATAGCATTATCAACGCTGTTGATTTTTATCTTTTATAAAATCATAACTCCTTGAATCGGAGCTACATTTTTACAACGTTTATATCCTAGGGATCACTTTGTTGTGTACCTTCCAAATACACTAACCATTATTCAAAGTTATATAACTTTTTGGTCACTAATTTTTGACACTTTTATTATTATCTAACTGATCATATTTTTCCTAAATTATGAAAAGTTCTAGTATCATCATTTGTCGGTCCTAATCTCTAATGACGGTCGGTGAAGGAAATTTCATAATTGTCACATTCTCCCCCTTGTTTTAGGAATTTCGTCCTGAAATTTGGACCTTATCATAATCTTATTAAGGGAGACCGGTTTCTTAACCAGGGATCGACCCTTTTCCTTTTTATTGGGTCAACTAAATTTCCTTTTTAGTTCCTACCTCTAATTCTTCAACTTTATCAATAGAATCTAACATTTGTCTTTTGAAATCCTATTTGATTTCATCCTTATTTTACACCAATAGGAAACCTAAATCTTTTATCTTAATATTGGTGTAGATTTTTGGAAGGATTTCTATGTTTATTTGTCTATTACTACTTGTACCTAAAATAGATTTGTATATATAATAATGATGAATACAACTTCAAGGGTTTCCAATTTCGTTTTTAAACATTACAGAATCATTCATATGAGAAATTTTTCCTAAACCTCTTTATTTTAACACCCAATATATCCTTCTACTGGCATGGTTGAATCTTGCAAACATTTGCGATGTGCCCTGGTCTTCCGTAGTTGTCACACCTAAACTCCTCACATTTTCCTAAATGATGAATTCCATAATTACTACACAATGGGAGTCTTCCGAGTTATCCCCTTGGTGAACTGGGTGATCTCTCAAGAGGCTTCCTTTCCTCTCTTTCCTTCTACAAGGGTTATCTAACACCCCGCTCCCGAGTTGTAGCAAAGAAAAGAAGAGAAGAGAAAAGAAAGTAAGGAGAGAAAAGAAGAGAAAAGAAAGGAAAAATAAATTGTCATTTGTGCTCCCGAGTTGGAGAGAAATGGAAGGAAAGTTAAACATTTTGTTCTTTCTTTTCAAATCCTCCCAAATCGGGAGGAAAGGTAGGAGGGAAAGTTTTCCTTCCATTTCCTTTCACTTCCTTCCTTTAATGAAACTCGGGAGCACTATTCTCTCTTGCTTTCCTCTCATTTCCTCCCATTTCCTTTCTTTTCTCTCTTCAAGTGGAACTCGGGAGCGGGGTGTAAATTTGCCATTGGCGATTCCTTCCTACTTGTTCCTAAGATCTTTAGACTTCTTCTTACTCCTTCTTAAATTCTGGGTCATCGATTCCTTGACACTGAAGGCTAAATTATTAGATTCCTTATAGTATTGGGTTCATGTGTTTGCACCTCGATCCTGATATGGGGAGCTAACCCTTGGAGATATGCATTGATCTTCCGGATCTCTGAGTTGACCAACTTAGGTCATATGGTGATTAGGTACTCAAAGTGTGCCGTATAGAAGGCCATACCTAATTCCTTGGTGCTAAGATGACTAAATTCATGATCTGCTCGTGCTACTTCTCTTAAGAAAGGAATTCTTTTATCATCTGCTTCTTTAACTCTTCCTAGGGGTTGCATAGCCTTCATCTACGACTAAAACCTTTATCTGGATACTGCACTAGGGGAGATCTCTTCCCATAAACATGTATGTTGCGAACATAACTCTATGTTCACCATCACACTTGCTCTCTATCTCTTTTATCCAGTGGATCAAACTATCTACCCCTCTGTCTCCATAAAAAGATTTCGGCTTATTGTTAAGAAAATTTTGATAGGTTCTTGTCATTTGACTACCTTCCTTATGGCTTCCTTCATACTTACTGGCTTTTTGATTCCCTAATGCATCAAAGACTTGATGCTAAATCATGGTATGAATGGTGGTTGAGTAAATCAAGGTTAGTATTGCATGGTTGTTATCCTGAAGTGACAACAAGAAGGTTACTCGTTGTTTCTAATGGGGCTGTCATTTTATCCTTGATTTATTGGGATAACACTACTTTTTCCATTTTTAGGGTATTATTGTTGCTTTCCTAGCAACTTATATGGAAATTTCTTATTACTGTTGCTTTCTTAGCAACTCTTATTATGAACGGGGTTTCCGTATTAATGTTGCTTTGCTAGCAACTCTTATTATGAATTGGGTTTCCGTACTATTGTTGCTTTCGTAATAACTCTTATGATGAATGGAAATTTCTTATTATTTCAAGGAAATATCTCTTCGTTGCCCTTCATCTTCTAATTAGATTAAGTTCGTAAATAGTTTTAATATCTAGGGGAAAAAGTTTTGGGGATGAAAAGTGTCAATTTTTAAAAAAAAAATTGGATACGCGCGCCGGGAACACGACGTGCGCTCTGACTAGTTGCATTAGATCAGCATTAAAGTCAATTGTTGGCCTCATTCTGCACTTTTCCAACATTCCCTTGGTCCCCCCTATTTTTTCTCGACCGAGTCCCACACGCACGATGCACACATCGCGTGCCTGCCCCCGATCTTTGGTTTCTTCATCTCTATCGACTCCACTACTTCCAGGTATCAGCTATGTTAATCCTAGCTTCAATTTTGGGCTTAATTTCGAGTTTTAAGGATTTTTGATTCTTTTATTAATTGATAGATTTGGTTAAATTTCGTGAAATGGATGAGTAATTTAGCTATCTATACTACTGATTTTACTTCCTAGATACTTAATTTCGAGTTTATTTCATCCATTGATCCTCATTTTGAATTTTTATAATTCAAAAACTTTTCTAAACTTTTAACCAAATCCTTAAATTCATGATGATTTAGACGAAATGCACTACTTATTTATGTTCCAGAAGCCTAGTCGAACATCCCTGTATGGTTATTCCGATGAAATTTTGACAAAACAACGGTTTCCAAAGCTACTGTTCTTCGTGTTCTTGGAGCACGCCACGCAAATGCATGTGTGCCACGTACACTCGCACAGAATGCGCACCTTTGCGTATTTGGTACATTTCAACACCTAATGCATCATTTAACTAATCTAGCTTATTCCTCACTATCTTTTGTCTATTTTTTACAGATATGCGAAGACGAGGTCGACAAGCTGCGAATCAGTTACTTCCTAACTGGCAATCATATATATTCTTACAGTTCCCCGATGATCTACCTGATCATAGTTCCTTCATCTCTTGCCTAATTAGCCTTCTATCCAAGAAGATCAATATCCCCCAAGCTCTTTTCTGGAGAGTGGAAGACAAGTCTCGGTTGACAACTCGTCTGGAGCCGTTCCTTACCAGTGTCTTGCGGGATGATAGCGGTTTTGAGCTTTTTGTCTACCATAGATAGCGGCGGGTTGTTGGGGTTTGGGAGGTGGTCTAAAAAGATCTCTATTGGGAGTTCTTTTCGACGGTCTGCTTCGACAAGGAGTCGACGAGTTGGGCTAATAGATCATACTTTACTTTTTTCCTGGGAGGCGTATCCCACTCCTGCAGTCTGATCAAGCTGGGGAGGCATCTAGGGATTTGTACACTAGAGGAGACTACGAGTCCTCGTTTTTTTCCTATCTTGACAATTGTATTACATGTAGGTCTCGGGTCACACTGGGGGAACCTTTGTTTCTAGGACAAGGTTCCTTCTAGCGACCTCTTCAATATGGGGTGCCTTACTTAGACTGAGGTTTTTCTTCATCTTCCTTTTGCCCTAGCTCTCTGTTTATCTAGTATGGATTTAGGTTCCATGCCTTCGATAAGGATTTATGGGGGGTCATTGGGTCACTTGGTTGACCTTATCTTATGAGGTTGAAACTAGCGGGATGGTTCCTATTCCTATTAGATACATGAGTACTACCACTCTAGGGAAGATACGGGTGTTGGTTCTGATGGGTTATCAACATATCTACATTCCTATGTAGTCATGCAACCCTAATTGCTTTGGATCTAAGTTTTTCACTAATTGAACATGGAAATTAAACACCAAAGCAATAACCCTAGATCTAGCATACAATATTCGAAATTCATATGATATTAGGGTTATAGGATTACCTGACGTGTTATCTAGTAATAACAAGAACAATCCTTGAAGATCCTTGACTCTTGAAAGCTTAGTGCCCCAAGTGTTGCACCTCTAATGGAGTCACAAACACTCACTGCAAAGGATGAGAGGAGAGACACTTAGAAATCGGCTAGGGTTCTTCAATGAAGCATAGGGACGAAATTTCTAGTGTATGAAGGGGTTTATATAGTTATGGGCAGCTAAGGTTTCTGGTGGAAACCCTAGTTCCTGCTTAAGGCTTAAGCAGATCATGGACTCCTCCTTATGAGGCCTTGGACAATATCTATAAGGCCTCCCTATAGAATTCTGTCCACTCCTAATAAAGGTGTACAATAGCCCGGTTCTACAACTATCAATGATTTGCAAAACAACCCCTTTAATTATTAATCAGTTCATTTAATCTGAAAATTAATATCAAATTAATTTTTGATTAATTACGAATTAATAATATGATTTCCAAATAATATATTAATAAAGTCATTTTGAGTACCAATTTATTATTTCACATAATAAATTCTACTCTCTCTCTCTCTCTCTCCACCAGTCGTACTGTCAAGTTGCATGAGTGAAGGCAATCCAAAAGGATCATGCTACTATCAAATCAAGTACATACCAATTATACTTTTGGGCTTAGACACCTAATTCAATAGTCTCCCACTTGGATAAGTCCAATAACTATTATTTCAAGTATGACCTCAAAATTTGACTAGGAATCATAGATTTCAAAAGCCGTTGTCAAACTCTGATCTAATCAATGACGCGTGCTTTAGATAAGTGATCAAATATCCCGCCATTCTATAAGATATCATATGAACATGAGACATGGATTATAATCATTCTCTTTGTCTAAGATTTGTTTCCCGATTTTCAATTCATGATGACTGACTCAGACTACAATTGAGCACATCAACTTAGTCCAGGCTTGGCCAAGCGCTACATATGTCATCACTAAATCATCGAGGGGCCCACAAATATCGCTTTTATCTCATTTAGGGTAAAAGGAATGGATAAACACCGAATCATACGCTTTTACTATTTACTCATCAAATCACACACAACAATATGTTTTATAACATCAAGTTACTGATGTGTTTACGTATTATCAATGCACAACCAACTCGTAAACAACAACTCATATGTCTCTGTTTATATAATATAAGATATTATTGTCTCAAAGTCATTCGTGACAAAATCCATGAAGTAATACTTGTGCATGGGTTAATCCAATACTCGAATTCCTATTTCAAGAGTACCCATGAACACTGAAACAAACATTTTATATGTCTAAGCACTAAGACAATCTACAGTCGAATTCATGACAGTCTTAATTTGATACTTACTTCCAAAAGTATGATCGACTGTGGATGTTTGAATAACCTATTTATTCGGGAAGTAAATCATGTGAAGTGAAACACAAGAATAACCTAATCCAATATGTTCTCAAAACTTTTAAATATAAATAAAACGCTTATTATTGTATAATGTTTCGAACAATCAATTTAATACTTAACTTAAAAAAATGGTCATCTCATGCTCCAAGCATGCACACTATGTTTATCTATGGTCTTTTCCTTAGTGAAATAGATAAATTGAACACATTTCCAATGATTCTGATTTCACAATTCCAAATCCTTATCACAAGTGTAAGAATATCAAACTCTTGCCACTACCAGAATCTGTTAGAGTCTGAACTTAATAATGATCCTTTTTTAATGTCAGGGCACCAAAGTCAGACTTTGCCGATGACATTACAAAGTATTCCATTGGAGATTGGTTACAAAAACAATCCCATGGAAATGAAGTCTCACATTCAAAGAGCATTCCTTGAACATCCTTCTTGCATTAAAGTTAACTCACACATAGATCTCAATATCCAAGTCCCACTATAGAAAAATTTCCTTATTCCATATGACTATCAATTCTGAACAAAGATTTTCCTCTATTCAAAACATGTCAATATGGTCCTTCCAGAATTATAATATACTTCCAACTTTCCACAAGCAACGAATATTTGCTAAACCTCAGATTGTCCTTGACAAGTAGTGTCTTACATAGAGACATGATACTTGATTAGTCTCTTGCTATAATATTTCCATATATTGAATTTCTTATGTTGAATCATTTCAACATGATATTCATATACGTTCATGACTAAGTTCCTATAAAATTTCAATCTAAGCTTTTAGATTCGAAATGAAGTATAAATGCCCCCTCCCTTAGGCCTTACTATAGCGAAACAATTTCCAAACTCTGCAACGCTGCAAATCGAAATCTTTGTTTCTTGTAAATAGTATTGCTAACTTGCAACACCTTACATAATAGTCATGCTCCCACTAGCATAACAATTATGTTCTTATTAGCATAACATCTATGCTCCTACTAGCTTTGACATGTACTCAAAAATCAGTCGGACTTCTAGAAATCAATACATATTGACTTTCTTACCAAAGTTCATATTCATGATATTTGATGCTTTGATAAGTCTTTATCTAGACTTCTCAAGCTCATACACCTTTCATTAGATAGCATATGTTAGCGTCTAAACCCTTTTAGAACTTATAGCAATAAGTCCCAAATGTTCAAACTATTTTCCATTTCTCACAATTCGAACTATAAAAAGGGATGTCATAATGATACTAAAATTCGAGAACGCATTTATCACAACTGCCAACTCATAAAAATCTATATGTGAAAGTGTTTCCTCACAATCATTTTCATGAAGTAGAGAAACCTCTTGCCACTTAGATTTTATGGTGCATGTGTTCCTATCCATGTGAATTTGTTGTTTCCAACCACCATCATAAGACAAGGTTAATGAAAAATTCAAACTCATATGGACTGAACTTGCTTAATCTTTATTTCTTGCCATCTGGTAGCACAAGGGCCTACCAATGCTTTCAAGTTATTAAGCAGCTCACCCATACAGATCAATGAACTTTCACTGATCAAGGTGGTTTGCCTTATGCAATCAAATGAGAACTCATAGAACTTACATGCATAGTCAACTCAACTTGAATGGGCATAGAAACACGAATATGTCAACACAATAGGCTATCAAACTTTGGTCGTGTGCTAGTGATTACTAAAAGGTTTATTCTTGAAACTTTTAAAGATCAACAAGACTCCCACTGTCTTCTTGACATACAAGAATCTATGTTAAGGAACATTCCTTGAAAAACAAATATTCAAGAGTTAGAGTGGGTTCTTATCAAGAAAACACTTCATATAATTGGTCTTAGTTGGTCTTTGTTTTAACCAAAAACATCACAACTACCAATTTCAAATGTCTAAGAGTAAGACAACATTTCTACTCCACATTTCATGAGGCGTTTTAAGCCTACTTAGAACATATTACTCAAAGTACAAGTTGGAGTAATTAGAGTATAACTCTAAAACCTGATATCAGAACGAAGTATAACTCATCTTCTTTGATTTAACCCTTTCAACAATACATGATTCCTCTTCTTAGTCATATAAATGCACTAATGTGTCCTTAGATGAGCAATTGTGACATGGTTCCATAATCATTTGGATGATCATCAAAAACACGATACTAAAGTACTCTCCTTTCCTTACAGATTGGAGAAACTTTCATCTTTCTGCCCAATGGATCCTTCTTATTCGTTCTGCTATACTTTGAAACTTTTTCAAGGTATCAGAATTATACTTAATCTTATAAGCATAACCATATTTACTGAACCGACGATAAATCATGACGAATAGACTTCATCGTCCTTTGTGGTGGATCTGACCTGTCCACATCAATGTGCACTAGATCCTTCAGTCTTTCACTTGACTCACATATACACTTGAATAAGGAATTAGTCTTAATTTCCTAAAGATCAAGATTCTCACAAATCACACAATTCAAATCGCATGATTCCAAGTTTTTGTCTAATTGAAACTTGGGTGATGAGAATCCTTCCTCATTTGATAAATTATGAAACTACCACAAGCGATATAACTAAGAATCAAATCCATTTTTTAACATTGCTAACAATAGAAATACAAACACCAATTTTCATAAATGTCATTGCAAGGAAACGCAAAATAAGATAAAATCGAAATTTATTTTATTGATAAAAATGCGGAAAACTTGTCCTTACAATGCAAACACATATGGAAACTATGTTTCTAAATATTCCTAAGTAATCTATCATAACTCCTAAGTAGAAGCTCCAAATCCTGTTCATTGGACCATGTGATCGAAATCCATTTCATCATGATCAGACTCAGCCTTTACTTCTTCTTAAGCTTCCTTTATTTTATTCGATCCTATAAAACATCCAAAATGTGATTAGCACATCATGTAATAAGAATCTATAAATAGAAACTTAATAGAGTTAGATAGTGGATGTACCTGAAGTAGAGTCATACAATCTGACTTTACCATATCTTAGATCTCTTAGGTAGTCTGGGCAGCTTCGCTTCCAATGTCCCTTCAATTGGCAGTAAAAACAGATGGATTCTTTAGCATTGGCACATGG
Source organism: Lactuca sativa (assembly GCF_002870075.4). NCBI lineage: Eukaryota > Viridiplantae > Streptophyta > Magnoliopsida > Asterales > Asteraceae > Lactuca > Lactuca sativa. The sequence goes on along the minus strand of NC_056625.2, from coordinate 20,893,472 downwards.
AACTATCTCAGAACTGGCCTTTCTATTATGGTCAAACCTTTTGACCTTGGTCAATTTCTCTCCCTTAAGAGGAGAAAACATTTCTAGACTGTCATGGTTGCCATCACCAGCTTCAATGGAAATTTGGGAAATAGATCGTTCAAACAAATTTGCTTAACCAGTGTGCCAAAGCATTGCTACTTCAGCAACAATTAGCAAATATGTCAGATCAATTAGGGTCACGTCATATTCAATCAAGTAGTAGTCCTTAACAAACTGACTATATGACTCGGGAAGATAGTGAAGAACCAAGTCAACATCCACCTCCCTTAGCAAAATGACACCTAACAATCACATTCTATCAATGTGCAACGTCATGTTTAGAACATGTGCACACACAAATTTTCCTTCTAGGTGTTTGCCTGCCAATAGGGATTGAGTAAAATTGAACTTTTCAAGCTGACGAAATTGTGGGCGAGGGAGAATCACTAGAGGAGGTGGAGGAAGATAAGTATGATTTTCAGTTACACCAATGCACAAAGAAGGGAATGATATTTCACCTTGATCGACACGTGGAAGATCATCTTCAGACGGAAAGCTTTTTCCAAAAGGATGAGGAAGACCATAGTTGTCTGAACTAGACATCTACAAAAGGAGAAAATTCAAGTTAGTTGATTTAATCCTTAATATAACACCCAAATGAAATATTAAGGCTAGGACCCAACAAAATAATTTACAATTTGGAAGAGGGATGCTGTAATCCAATTATAAATTATTTGAAGGTAGGTAAATGATGATTTACTAATTCCACCATGAGAACAAAATTTTAACGAATTAGGTTTTAAAGGAAATTCCTAGATCTTTTGAGATTCATTGAGCTTTTCAATGGCATGTTTAATCTCGATTATGTCCTTCAAGTTTGTGACTGGGATACCGAGGATCACAAACAAGGTGTGAATAACCATGCAAATTAGCTTGGTACTCTCGATGTCATTTACCATCAAATCAATGTGTCGGTTAACCACACACGCTCCATTGATCAAAGATAATTTACGAGCTATCCATTTTCATCCTTCATTAGTCCCATATTTGTATGCCGGTTAAGCACACAAGCTCAACTAACGACCAATAAGGTGCAATGTGCAATTTCATTGGTTAGCATCAAATTCAGATTTTCCTAAAGTAACTAAGATTGGGAATTTATAAAAAGGTTTAGTTACTTTGTATATTCATTATATTTTTAATGAGAGTTTAGTGTCCTATCCTACCCTCCACTAGACAAGAGTGTGGTAGGTAAGAGTGAATACCCAATGGCGGTGGGTAAGAGTGAATTCGGCTAACGACCCTCCACTAGTCAAGAGTGTGGTGGGTAAGAGTGAATACCCAATGGCGGTCGTTTTACATACTGCTTCCTTAAACACCCCTTATAGACTAGCTTCGTGAATGAGACCTACTAACGGTAAGACTGACTTTTCTTATACATATATACTATATCATACTTTTAATCATATATAGTATAAGGGTGTATTTTAAACTTTTAAAATACTAGGGATTTAGTCTTTTAATAAATTAAACTGTTAATTTATTTAAATTTAAACTTTGTATGGATTTATTAATTGTCTTTTAACTAAACACTTAATTAAATTATTAACAACATCCATACATATGTATTTTAAATCTTTTAAAATACTAGGGTTCTAAAATTTAAGATGTCAAAGTATAAAATCATAGGGTGTAATTTAAAACTCTTCAAACTACAAGGTTAAATTTCAAATCAAAATAATCTTATTATTATCCATATTTAACCAAATCCATTAATTTTGATAAGGATATCATGTTACCATTCAAAAAATTCAGTTTTAAGCAATAAAAACGAAATATGGTAATTATCCTATTCAAAATCGAAAAATCAGGAAATAGACAAGTCGACTCGTCAAGTTGGCAAGTGAACTCGTCGAGTTCATCCATCTCGTCGAGTTCATATTGATCTCATTGAGTTCCAGACCCTGGACAAAAAAAATCGATTTTCTTGTTCTTCGGACAGATCACTCTTGCAACAATTCAATTGAAAACATCCTAGGCTCTAATTCCAATGATAGGTTATGAGCATATCGACATTCCTATGTGGTCATGCAACCCTAACTGCTTTGGATCTAAGTTTTTCACTAATTGAACATGCAAAATGAACACCAAAGCAATAACCTAGATCTAGCATACAATATTCGAAAGTCATATGATATTAGGGTTATAAGATTACCTGACTTGTTATGTAGTAATAACAAGAACAATCCTTGAAGATCCTTGACTCTTGAAAGCTTAATGCCCCAAGTGTTGCACCTCTAATGGAGTCACAAACACTCAATGCAAAGGATGAGAGGAGATACATATAGAATTCAGTTAGGGTTCTTTAAAGAAGCATAGGGCCGAAATTCCTAGTGTATGAAGGGGTTTATATAATTGTGGTCTGCTAGGGTTTCTGGTGGAAACCCTAATTCCTGCTTAAGGCTTAACCAACCCATGAACTCCTCCTTATTAAGCCTTGGATGAAATCTATAGGGCCTCCCTATAGAATTTCGTCTAATCCTAATTAAGGAGTCTAATATCCTAGTTCTGTAACTATAAAGGATTTGCAAAACAACCCGTTCAATTATTAATCATTTCCTTTAACCCCAAAATTAATTTCTGATTAATTAATACTAATAATATGATTTCCAAATAACATATTAATCTTATAATATATGAATAAAATCATTTTGAGTACCAATTTATTATTTCACATAATAAATTCTACTCTCTCTCTCTCTCTCTCTCCACCAGTCATCTTGTCAAGTTGTATGAGTGAAGGTAGCCCAAAAAGACCATGCTACTATCAAATCAAGTACATATCAATTATAGTTATGGGCTTAGACACCTAATCCAATAGGTTCGGGGAGTGGGGCGGCAGTGGAGGATTCTGGATGACGATGTTATGGAGACGATTAGACAGGTGGAGTCGGAGGACATCCCCAAGCCTGCCTTTGAAAGGCGTCAAAGACCTAGGCATGTCGAGCCTAATCAGTCGGATCCGACTCTAAGTGATGTGATGCAACATATCGATGCTACACAAGAGGAGCGTCACTGGATCATGGATTTTCTTGTTGGGCTGATGCAACATCTAAGGGTGTACCATTTACTTTTTCCCCAGGCGGGTCTAGTTGTTCCACCATCTTCTTAGCAGAGAGGTGCCGATCATGATAGTGTTGGCACTTCAGGCACACACCCTAGGTATACTGATGATAGCGATCAGGGTACGGAGGATGAGGAGGGTGAGTATAAGAGTAATGATGAGTAAATTGATGCTTTGTATTATGATACTTATTTTTGCTTATTTTGTGGGATATATTTGATACACTTATGTATGTTTTTTATTTGTTTTGTATATATATGGTTTCTGTTTTATCGTTTATTTAACCCTAATTTAGTCGATGTATTGGTTCAGTAAAGACTAAACATTGGTGATTAGGCTACGTTTAGGAGTGACTCAACCTTTACATACAAAACGAGCTTAAATAATTGTTATATATATATATATATATATATATATATATATATATATATATATATATATATATATATATATATATATATAGGATAGTTCAAACAAAAACAGTAAATAGTGTGAGAACGTAAAAACATTTTTTATGTTATTATTCTGCAATGAATTTTGTATCGACACCTTTATGTCATTATTGAGTAAAGAATAAATGAATAGTCAAAGGTTAAAATTAAAATTAGAATTTACTACAAAAATGCTCATACATAAGTTTATAATAGAATAATAAGATTATAATGAATATATGACTAGTCGAAAGTTAATATTTATATTAAAATTACTTCAACAATACATATATACAAAATTCATTACAGAATAATAACATAAAAATAGTGCTTTTACGTTATCACACTATTTACTGTTTTTATTTGAACTTACTTCTATATATATATATATATATATATATATATATATATATGTATGTATGTATATGTATATGTATATATATGTATGTATGTATATGTATATCTATATATATTGCGTTTTTATTTATATACTTTATTTACGGTTGGTGGCTATTATTGTTTTGTACTTCTAGACTATCAAAATAGAAATTGGCCAAATGAGAAGTGTTGGAGGGTAGGACCAGTTTAGGATATAGCCGTTCTGAAATCTTGCAACCCAAGCGACAATTCAAACTAGTCACGTGTACCATAAGTAGTTTATCAGTAGGGTAATTAATAGTAATACATTTATTTATAGGTTTGAGGGCAAACCTAATCAAAGTATATTTCATAAGCTATAGTTGTAATTCCTAAATAAATACTAATTTTGTACATCGACTAGTTCTGAGACCATTCTGTCACACCATCCCCAACCGCTAGCAAGAATTTGTCGTGTGGTGACGATACATAGATTACCCAAATCACAGAGCGCAAAACATGACTATCTATCAAACGAAAATCATTTATTTTCGAGCTGATAGTCCTTCATTTCCTTGATCCTTACTCTAACCTAGGAACACATGCGATTTTTGGAAACATCAACTTGATGTTAGCGAGTTCACAGGTTTTGAGATAAACGTATTATAAACTCTTTTTGAAAACGTTCTAGAAATTTTTACGATTCTTAAATTCCTAGTTTCATATGCCTTATTATATTACCTCTTTTCTTATTATCTTTTTAGGACATTATGCTAATCTTATCTTATTATCTATATATGATGCTTTATAAATCCTAACTTACTATCTTTTTAGGATGCTTTACCAATCCTAATTTACTATCTTTGTAGGTTATTTAACGATCCTCTCTTATTCTCTTTTAGGATATTATATTAATCCTAATTTACTATCTTATTGGATATTTTACATATTTTGTCTACCACTCTAAGGTGTCTCTCTTGGTAGGCGGATCTCTAAGGTGGTTGTAATGAATTACCACGAGCCCTCATAATCGACGTTGTTTTGACTATTGATTTCCCCGCACGACGCTTCATCAGATGTGGAATAGTGAATAATAAGAAAGTTATCATGCCGATATTATAGCTACCAATTGCAAGTGGGGGTGTCAATCCGCATATAGATCTATACATATCTTTTATAAATCTCGCAAGATTAAAGATTATAGGTTTGGGGTAGCTGGATTTAATCAGACTAAGGATGAATAATATCAGCTAACTAACACATTAACCTTAGGTATTTTATCTTTTATCTTTATTTCTTAATGACTACCTTTAACTATCACAATATAAAACCCTTTAATTTTATGTTTAATAATTATATCTTTTAGATCTCATAATTATCTAGTGTGTGTATGTGTGTGTGTGTGTGTGTGTGTGTGTGTATATATATATATATATATATATATATATATATATATATATATAATTTTCCATACATATATACCCTAATTATGGTTAATTTGATAATTGGATAATTGGATAGGGTAACGATTAGGTATAATGCATATCCCTGTGTTTGACCAACATTACTTCTAGGTACTATGTTATTCTAGGAAATCCGTCATTATAATATCTAAGTAATATCTCTTCCTAGACTAATGGACGTCATAACTTTTAGGCATAATATCATAGCTTACAACTAGGTATAGTATCCATAGCTACATTATCCTAAGATTTCAAGCTTTATAAAACAATTGATATTTATAGATATACATATATTTTGATAAAGTAGTTTGATAACCATGTATTCCCCTCCCCCTCCTCTCCTTCTCACCCCTCATGTAAAACTTTTTGAAACAGTAAAATGAGGTCGTGAACTCACTCCAGTAGCGTAATCTGAGGCATCCATGTTATTGTATCTGAAGCTCTGTGCCATTGAGATGACTTCTGAAATAGCTTGATAGATAGAGAAAAAGAGATTTGGGTGTGAAGGAATCAAAAAGTGAGCATCTCTATTTATTGTGCTTGTACGCGCAACGCATTTCACTTGCGACATTCACTCGACTCGTGGCTCCATCCAGAGTATGCTACGTGTCACACTTCTGATGGTTCATGTCTCTCTAATCTCAAAGAGTCTGGGTGTAACGTCTCGATTTCTAGGTAATTTGCATTTTGACCCTTGATATGAGTATTGTTTGCAAATTTGGTCCCGCATGGCATTAGTGGCTTGCATACATTAGCCATACCGTAACATACGTTGGGCGTACGTGGCATGACCTAAAACCCTAATATTTAGGGTTTGTGCTCTATTTATTCATCCTTAACTCTCAAGGCTCCCTTCAGTCATCAGCCTCTGACCTCATATTCGTTCCTGGCAACCCTAATCCATTTATGGATATCTGTTTAAACTTGTGTTGTAATTAATACCTTTTAGATGTATGTTTATTGTGTTTGTGAAATGAATTTTGTTATTTGTATTAGATTTTTTCTTCATTTTAGGCAGAAAAAATCTAGATATTTGCTAGCATTTTTGTTTTTGTTTTTTACTGTAGTACATTTCCTCAGAAATCCCTAGAAAATGTCACAAAAATGTGACCAAAAGTGAAAAAAACAAAGTGTCGTAAATGTTCCCAACAGAGGTATGTGTGGGAAAATCGTCTATACTTCCTACAAAAGTTTTTTTCGGAAATTTCTCAAAAAATCCCTAGGAAAAGATTTTCTAAGATGGGTTTTCCAAGGAAATGAAATCCCTACAAAATGACTATTTCCTAAGGATTTGTTAGGAAATGTTTC